>NW_027142354.1:7787684-7827684 GCF_026170545.1 Melanerpes formicivorus
CCTTGCATATGTATTTTCTCAAGTCTGCAGACCCTGCCACACAGCCTTTGGAGACACATCACCAGTAACAGTGATAGATGCAAGAAAGAAGCTCCTACATAAACACAGCTCTGAGGGAAAATACTGTGTTCCTCCACGCATGGTTGGGGGATTCCTGACACACAGTCCATTCCATGAAGTTTTTAAGAAGTATGAAACAATTCATCCTTGACTATCAAAAAGGAAAAATTATATGTGTGCCACTCACTCTGAGGGGAGGCAGGGAATCTTGCCATCCTGCAGCTTGTGTAAGGCATCTGTGCCCTAGAAAGTACTGGCACCCCAAGATACACCATGTCCCAAAGGCTCAGCATGCTGACTGCTGTGAATGATTATGAGCATTAAGACAGGCAGGCACATTGTGCTTCTGGAGTGAGATGCCTGCCTTACAGGCATTGCCATGGGAAGAATTCCAAAGTTTCTTATTTAGCTTTGGCCCTAGGATGCTTCAGATTAGGCAGAGCACCACTCAGTGTTGCCAAAGAGCCCTTTGCAGACATTTAGACTGCAGTTTCCCTGTATACATTCCCTGAATGTATACCCAATTACTTAGGAGGTAATGGTTTAATTGTTCACTAGCTAGTAGCATTAAAACATTTTATGTACTATTCAGAGTTTTTATATTTGTAGTAGCAATTATATTGAAATAAGTAAAAGACACTGATAAACTTGATTTATGGTGACTCCACCACTTCCTTGGGCAGCCCATTCCAATGGATAATCACTCTTTCTGTATAGAACTTCTTCCTAAACCTCCCCTGGTGCAGCCTGAGACTGTGTCCTCTTGTTCTGCTACTGGCTGCCTAGGAGGAGAGACCAACATCTGCCTGTCTACAACCTCCCTTCAGGTAGTTGTAGAGAGCAATAAGGTCACCCCTGAGTCTCCTCTTCTCCAGGCTAAGCAACCCCAGCTCCCTATTTTTTTCTTCCTATTTTATGCATGAAAAGTATTTTGTTAGGAATTAATCTTCAGGCCTCCCATGAAAACCTTCGTTAGAACATTATTTGATCATTGCAAGGTTTGGTTTTGGCTGAAAGCTTAATTTTGCACTGAAATCTCCACCAGTACTCCACTGTGGTTGTATGGCATTCTCAAAACCCAGGTGGCACAAAGCCAGGCATAAAGCCTTCCCTCCTCTTTAGAAAGATTGTGCTAGGTACATCCTACACCAAATAACTGGTCATTATTTTTGTCTAAATTATGTTCAGGCAACATGCTGAGTTAGGGAGAGATGCTAGCTGAATAAATATAAAAGCATGAAAACCAACACATGTTTATTTTATTTAAACAAATTCAAGATGAATAAACAAATAACCACAACAAGCCAAAACAAAACAAACCCTCAAACCTCAATTGTATAAGTCTTCATTCTCACAGAAATCTAACCAGTCAGTAAACCATCAAGTTATTATTACTCACATTATCACAAATGTTCAAGATGTATAGACTTTGAATTTAAAAGGGATGATGAGGGATGATGACCCCAAAAGGATATAACTCCATGTAGTTGTAATTCATAATAAAAACAATGCATTTGATTACAGAATCAAGACTCATTCAGAATGATATAACAAGAAGGTACAGGGTATTATTTCCTGTGGGAATTTGTTCCAGTGAAAAATATCCCTTACATTGGAAAAGATGTAGGTTTCAACTTGAATGGCTTTAAGTTTCATTAATTTCTTCTTCCTGCTTTTTCTCCTATTAGATGCAGTAGGTAGCTAGTATTTCTTATTTCTCCCTGTTAAAGTGTCTAGGCACAGAACACCAACAGTATGAAACACACCACCAGTGGCCTCCACCAATGCTAAAAATTGGGTTTTATGCTGGTACCTGAAATGAGATCTGTTTCCAACTAGTTCAGACTGTGCCAAAGTCCAAGGCTCTTGCAGAATATTTCTTGCATACAGTCAAGGATAATTAAACAGTTCTCAGATTTGGAAAGCAAGCAATCATGAGGGCCAAAAAGCCACAACTGCGTAGGAATTAATATCTTGAACGTTGTGAATGTGATTAAGGGGAAAAAAAAGTAGAAAAAATATATCAAAAGAGCCTGTGAAATATTCTTAAGTTCTATTATCCACTTTTTCCTAAAGAAATAAATTATGTCACCCTAACTAATTAAAATTGGTCAAGTACCCTTGAATATTTGGGGAGAAAATAAAAGACTTATTCCTAACATAAGGCTGACACCAGAAGACATCCAGTTTGTTCTGTGAAGAGGGATCAATTACATGTTTATTTATAGCTTGTGAACTGGGATTACCAAATGTGGGCCCATGACTCGCATGGGCTCCCAATACTTGCTACTGGAGTATTGTGCAATGCTCATGCATAGAGCATGCAGTCGTTACACCTTCAGGTTAAGGCTGCAACTTCTCCTGTGTGCCCACCTCAAACAGCAAAGATGTTCAAGAAAGCTGGGCATAATGGAGCACTGCAACATCTCTCATCTTCTGAGAGCTAAAGGTCAAACTCATTGGGTGTTTTATCTATTTATTCAATTAGCTTTCTTAACAGACTCTGGTTTTCTTTCACCTCCTTTAATTTCCTGCCAATCCACATTTTTCTCTAGTTGGGCTATGTAACAGCTTATTCTTGCTGAATAACCTGTTGATCATGTATAGAATCATAGAATCAATAAGGTTGGAAAAGACCTCAAAGATCATCAAGTCCAACCTGTCACCCAGCAGCTCATGACTACTAAACCATGTAGTCACACAGCAACATAGAGGAACCCCTTTAGCTCCAAAACCTGTGTTCCTTATGTTCCTGGCTGGCTTTCAGCTATGATTTGCTTCGTGTTTGCACCTGGGACACAGAGAGTCATGGAGAAGATGAAGGAGTGTGCCATGACAGGGATGCACTGCCTAGACAAGAGTTTCTACTACAGTGGATTTTGATTAAGGAAAACTCCTCAACAGCACCTTGGGCCCTGCCTTTAATGTAGTTTGGTGTGAGGAGGAGTACCTGAGGAAACCTCAAGTGGAGTTTATTTCTCATGTCATCTGATGCACCCTTACTTGGTATCTAGGCTTTTGTCATCTCTGTGGTATTAGGATCAGAGTCAGGGCTCATTCAGCTAACACTAAGCAATGGCCCTAGTAATGATGCTGCTTTTCAGGGAGAAAAGGTTTGAGGTACCAGTGTGCATTTATAGGAACACTGTTTTGCTGTGCCATGGTTTGTATAATTGAATGAGGAACTAAATTAACTACTCTTTTATTACTATTTGTACCAGCAAAAGCCACACATTGGGAATTACCAAAATATATGTAAACATCTACATGGCAGCAACTAAATACATAATAAAAAGACAGCTGTTAAATATCACAGAAATGAAAAACCCAAACCAAAACAAAAAAAGACCTGGAATATGAACTTTGAATGAGCCTATGCTGTTTTCTAACCCAGGAATGAAAAAAAAAAAATAATTAAAAAATAATATATATATATATAGTAATGAATGATCTTTGCATTCAGCCATGAAATCCTACACTATCATAGATGTTTTTTTAACTCCTTTTGTCAACTCAGACAATCCTTCTGGAGGAAAAAAATGTGAAGGTCATAAAAAAAGCGCATTCCAGGATATTACATGTAGGTATTTAACCTGAAGGAACTTTCCCTTTGGATTCACTTACTCTCCAAAGCAGCCCCTCCTAAAAGATGGGTCTGTGTAATTAAAATATGACTAGCATTTTACAGTGAGTCTTTAGCACTTTATGATAGCTAACATCAGGGCTTTTTTCATCTCCCATTCAAGCAGGAGTCTTTCTATTGACTTTAAGGAGGGATGGATTGAGCGTTTTAACAGCAGTCTTCTGGCCCTGTGTGCACTTATGTAAATCTACACTCCTTTGATTAGATGACATTGTGGAGTCTCTTCTACAATAATTTTAAAGTTTATTTTGTATTAAAATGGGGTAGCTTAACTCTCCTTACAACATCTGATTTCTTGTCTGAAATGTCTCTTATGTGGAGCGAAATTTCATTTGCAAAAAGTTTCTTTTTATTCAAATGATTTCTAAACTTTTAGTTCTTCATTGAAATAATACTGCATGAAACAAAACATTTATTTTCTATTTTAGTCTAGTTCTTATTTATACTTAATTTTACCAATGTCCAGCAATTGAATAGTCCAATCTCCTCCTATAAACACAAGTTATCTTTGGATGGTTGCAAATACTATCAGTAGGGCAGAATACTCAGATTGAGATTAAATAATAATATTCAGTGTCACTAAGGTTGGAAGAGACCTCAAAGATCATCGAGTCCAACCTGTCACCACAGACCACATGACTAGAGTAGGGAGGACACTACTGACCACTGCAGGTTTGAACTCATGACCTTCCCATTAAAGGTCTTATGCACTACCAACTGAGCCATTATATCCAGTGTAAGCAAGGAAGGTGACTGTAGCCTTATGCCTGCTTGAATCTCCTTTTGAAATGAATAAAGAACTTGAGATAGGTCATTTTAGAGCAATATCTTAAAAAAATAATTCAGAAAGAGATTCATATTCTTTAGCTGAACATTGATATATTTTCAATCTGCTTTAGAGATAACAATTCATCCCACTTAATTTCTTTAAAATGTCAAATTGTATTCAGCAACACAAATTATATACATTATAGAAAACATATCAAGAAAGAGGTGATTGTACCTTACATGTTTTACACCCAGGGCCTGACTCTGCCTTATACTTAGTGCCCTCAGGTATAATCTGCAATCTAAGGCAGAGGTTATCTTAGATCAGCATCTAACGACATCCAAGTCAGATGTTGTCATCAATGAAGTTTGTCTATCCAAGCAATTTAGGTAGTGCTAAGGACAGTTTAACTATCAGTACAAACCAGACTGAGCCATTTTCAACAATGTATCAAAACCTTGTGTGAAGATGAGTTTTCCAAAAGAAAACAAAGTACCACTCCAAGAGGGTCTGAGTGCTCTGAAGAAGTCATCAAAGCCAACCTGTTGGGAGCCAGTCCCACATGCTTTGCAGCAGATTGCAGTCCTTAGTGGTTGTTTCAATTGGTGGAGTTCTTGGAAGTGTTCCGAAGAAACATGGACATGGCACTTTGGGAAGTGGTTTAATGTCCATGATAGTGACAGGCCAATGGTTTGACTCGATGATCTTAGAGGTATTTTTCATCCAAAACAATCCTATGATTCTATGACTCAATTGCTATATCTGCATGAAGTAGTGGATAGAAAAGGCCTAAGCATTGCCCAGTACTACCAGGCTACTTGGCATGGGTTTGACCAATGCTAGCTCATGTTTGGATTATGTCAGGGTATGTCTGGGGAGAAGATCACAGTATCCCTAGGAGAACTGTTTTCCCAACAGTTTCATGTTCAGTAGTTGCAGATTACCTCAGGGAAAGGATTTAAAAGGAGGTTTACTCTCCTACTCCTGTTATCACCAACTACCTCTGCTTGGTGATGTACTTCACTAATGCATCTGTACATCTCTCCAGTCAGATTGGACTATTGTGGTCACCATTCAATATTATTTTCCTAAGCATTTCTGCTCCAGTAAAATCTGAAGAAGTTTCCTAACAGTCTCTGCTTTCAGTAGGAGAAGCAAAGTATCCACAACAGCTTACAGTACTTAGTTTTTAAAGAAAGAGGAAAGGAAAGAGCACATAGATATTTCTTCTTAAACAAGAAGCAGGCAGATGGGTGCCAGCCAGATCCTTAATAAAACGAATGATGTCTGTGTTCCCCAGAGGGCTCATGATGCCACTTTGGAGTTCGCAGTCAGCAAGAAGCAGCTCATATTGCACACCGCATGACATTGGAATATGACTAATAAACATCAGGAAGTCCCCATCGGCTGCAAATTTGGCAGCGCTGTCTGAATTGGCCGTCATGATGTTTGTGAACCTTGTGAGCATACTTGGGCTCAGTTTCAAGTGGATAGTAGATCCCTGGGTTTTGATTTAAGGCACCTTGCTGTTTAAAAGAACCTGGCAACTGAAATAATAGAGGTGTGGTCTGTGAAGCCTGAGGTGCACCAGCTAAGCAGCAGAGAGCTGAAACTCGTGCAAGGCCTATCTGGTTTAAATGAGGTTATTAACATTCCTCACTAGCATTCATATACATGCATCTGTATGAAAAACCTAATAAAAAATTCAAACCACATCTGGGAACTAGAATTCTAGGTTAGCATTGCTATTGTAAATTTTCACAGCTAAGTCACTGACTTCTCAGAAAGAGTTTCTAATGGAAATGTTGATAGGCCATTAGCTAAAGTACACCGGTGAGAATGGCACTGCTGTAGGAAGAATGACCATGAGTTAGTTAAAAAAAATCATAAAATGCTAGTAAACAGATGAGGCTTTAAGCCCATTCATTAGCCTCACTTTCTGATGAGTTAAAACAGACTACTTATTCCTTGTCCATAAACACAACCAGGCAGTGGAAATCTGCCACGAATAAGGCTGGTGTGACAAAGTTTGTTTAGTTCCAAAATACAGTAGTCAGAAAAATGCAAGAAACCATATGTGGTGACACAGTGCCCTTAAGTCAGTAAAGTCAGAGGGAAATTTTCTGCTTAAAAGTTCTGATATGTTGTAATAATGTGTTTTATCCTACTAAAAATTAGATATCTGTGGGATCAGTTTAGAACAATGGGACTGCTAAGAATAGCATTACTAACAAAAGTGAAACCGTTGTCTGAAACAGTCTCCGGCTGGAGTGTTGTGTGGTGGGAAAATATTTTAATGGGGTTTCCTATTAGTGCGGTTGCTCTTGAGATGTAACACTGGTATTGAAATGCAGCAGAATGTTCACCATGTGTGTCTCTCTAATGGATGGTAAGTGATGGTGGGTTTGTTTTTAAAAATGTCTCTTTCCAATTTTTGCTCTGTATTGTGATTAGCAAATTCATGGGCTTATGTGGTGCAGTTACGCTACGCTGGAAAACATTATAGCACTGGATAGGCAGATCTGGGCGAGAAAGGGGAAGCCTTCACAGCTTATGACACATGCTGAGCCAGCAGCCTGCATGGTAGCTCTTGGGATCCAAAGCCAAGCCTCCCTCTTGCCAACAATTCACAACCAATGGGTCCTAGACTGCAAACCATGGTCATTTGTAACTGCTTACACAGGAAAGCATTTGCAGCATTGCTTTGCAAGCAAATAAAATATAGGCACAGTCTGGCAAAAGTACAAGGTGCAATGAAGTTAACTGGCACATTTTTATTAGTTCTATTCTTCTGTCACTTGCCTATTTGGTCATAGTATATAAACTCATAGCAAACATATTCCAACAAAAGGTTTATTTATATAGCAATGTGTTTAAACCCAGTTTTACAGAGAGCGATAGAGGATTTCTGTGCAACATAACATGCGTATGCTATGATTTAATGGTTTGGGTATGAATGGATGCTAAGATATTTGTATGTCATGATAGTCAGCTATGATAAGATACTTAACAATTTTGTGGCTTTTTATATTCTTACATCTTTTCCAGTTCCATTTTGAATACATATTCTTTGAATGGGAATGGTAAAACTCATGGTTGCTTCAGTGAAGTGCTGCTTAGGTTAAGTTACTGCCCATCTTTACCACTTGTTCTTCTTACAAAACCAGTCATTACTGTGGGCTGTGTTAAGTTCAATTCCATGTCAGGCAAAATGCAGGTAATTTTTGAGAAGGAAGTCCTTCTCAAAGTGGAGACCCCCTTTGAGATGATGAAACTGAAATGTCTCCTCACCTGATATGAGTGTCATGTTTGTTCAGTGGTCGCCCTGGCATGCAAGTGTACTCGAGATAGCCCACAATAATGATGGGCTTTGACTTGTCTATCACTCTTGAGATTCCAAATGTCACTCAGATAATAGGATGATACTTCTGAAAGTCCAGCATAATACAGATGTCATATCTATACTGCAGTTCTGCACTTTGGAGAACACTAAATTTCTGCTAAGCTGTATAAAATCTGTTTCTGTCCTATGGAAGCAAACCCAGAGTGCACAAATGATTAATGCAGGTGTTTTGCTACAGTTCTGCCCTTTGATTTCATGCTTCCTATAATTAATGGAAGGATCTACATGTATGTTCACAGAAATACGTATAAAATTTGCACTATAAACATGCTGATGCATCAATGACATGGCATATTCACACATATAAATTACAATGTCTTGGCCTAGCTAACACACAGGTAATTCACAGTATCACAGTATCACAGTATCACTTAGGTTGGAAAGGACCTCGAGGATCATCGAGTCCAACCTATCAACACAGACCCCATGACTAGACCATGGCACCAAGTGCCACGTCCAATCTCCTCTTGAACGCCTCCAGGGTCGATGACTCAACCACCTCCCTGGGCAACCCGTTCCAATGACGAATTACTCGCTCAGTGAAGAACTTCCTCCTCACCTCGAGTCTAAACCTCCCCTGGCGCAGCTTGAGACTGTGTCCCCTTGTTCTGGTGCTGGTTGCCTGGGAGAAGAGGCCAACCCCTTTCTGGCTACAACCACCCTTCAGGTAGTTGTAGAGGGCAATGAGGTTGGCTAACTCAAAATTCCCACTGAATGAAAAAATCCTAGTCATAAATTAGCCTATGGCAGTCATACTTCTACTCCTGCTACTGTTTAATCCCCTAGTCTCTTTCCTCCATCATTCATACAGCAATACAAGATGGATGGAGTCAAGAGCCTTAAGTTTCATGAGACCTCTCTTACATATGAATAGTTTCTCATTTTATAAGCTCTGCCATTGGTCTCCACTCTTAAATCACTTATATCACAAATGGTTCTTGTTCTCTTGTACCTTAAGTGCAATCTCATCCAATGTATTTATGCTAACAGTTAATGATAAAGAAAACGGCAAGGAAGCCTGAAAGGCCATGGCACTTCAAGCGGGAATGCAGAACTGAAGATAAATTTTGCACAGTGGGGAGGTGGGGTGAGGAGCAGAAGGAATTCACCTTACTCTGCAACTCCAAAAATTAGGGAAAAAAAAAAAAATCTAATAATCTCAGAACAAAAATTTCCAATTATTTTCACATTTAAGGTGCAGGAAGTACCACAGGACCAATATCTTTTGAGAAGAGGCACAGGTTTTGCTCCAGCTACTGGTAGTGAGGAATTGTTTCACGCTGGTGTCAAGGTCCGGAGACATTAGATGTCTCGGTCCGGAGACACAGTTCTTTTAAATATTCCCGTGTTGTGAAATTAAAGGCACAAACGAGGCCAAAGTATCAACAGCTAGACTATTTATTAGATAAAGTGGACATAAGAAGGGAGAGGGAGAAAATGGAGAGAGAGAGAGGGAGAGAGAGAGGGAGAAGAGGGAAGGAATTAAAAGGAGAAAGTCAGAAAGAGATTATATTACCAACGGTCAGGGGTGGTGAGAGTCCAAGATGCGTTGCGTTGCCCCGTGATGTTATGGTGCCGTCTTCTCTCTTCCTCCTTGACAGTGTCTTTTATACAGTTTTTTAGTCCTCAGGCAGGTGTTGGTATGTCAGGTATTCCAGAGGCAAGGAAATAATCCAGGTATCTGTTCCCCCGGAAATCTTTCTGTGTATTGCTGTGTATGTGGGCAAGATTTTTGGATGGAGGCGAGGGGGGCCTCCGTCCCCCCCCCCTCCATTCAGACAAGTCTTCCCACATTCCTTTACACAGGTGGTGGAAACCATCGTATCACCCTGCCCAAGGTACTTGATGGGCGGGAACCGCCCTGTCCAAAAAGCGTGATGGCTGGGTCGTTAGGTCCATTGTTGTAGTCCGACGTTATCATGATGCAATCACAAGCTGATTTGCATCCAGGATTGGTGGACAGGATTAGTCCGATGTGGTAGACAGGATTCTTTCCAGTGGCTCTGCTATCAGTTTATCTTTGTTGATTTACATTAAGAGAGACAAACTTCTCGTCTTCCACACCACCCAGTCAATCAAAGATAAAAGTGAGAAAGTGGACATAGAGAAAGAAAAGAAAGGAAAGGAAAGGATTTTTAAACAATTTTTACAATACATTTTGATCGCCTAATGGCACGAATCTGTTTTACATCGTCATTAGTTACAAATTGCATATTAGATACTACATGTTGAATCAAATGTATAAAACAGGGAATAATACAGGGTAAAAGGAGTAACAAGGCCAAAACACATAACAAATAATACAACAATTGTTTCATCCACGGTCCTCCTGGGAGCCAGGAGAGCCAGCTCATATCCCATCCCTCCCAAGTTTGGACAGGGACATGTGTTAGCTTCCTCAGTCCAGATGATATTTTCTTTACTACTTTTCCATTGTCATCAATTTGTAGACAGCAGTTAGAATCATTTAATTTCCCACAGACCCCTCCTTCTTCTGCTAACAAATAATCGAGAACCATCCTATGTTGTAGAATGGCTGTTCGCATCTGTGTAGCTTGATCTGCTAATAAATCTAGGGCATGAGCTGTCTCATTGCTGATTACTTCTAAGAGGGCTTGCAGCCTTATGATACGGTTTAAGTTATAGATTGGTTCTCAAGCACCACTAATCCTTTCATAGGGGTTCCAGGTGGCAGGACCATAATATTCAATAATCCTTTGGGGGGTCCATTCACCCTTTCCCCATTGTTGACCACTACCCCTGGTCAAGTGAGTGGAGATGGACCTCTTCCTTTTTCCCAGGTTATCATATACTTTGATCCCCAGGGCATTTCCTTCTCCACCTGGGAGTAAGAAAAACAATGGGTGGATTAGTCCAACATAGCATATCCCGGTCCAATTCCGTGGTAATTTTTTATAGGCCCGGTGCCCGCATATCCAATAATGGCCTTTCAGTGCAGTAGTTCCATTTTCAAACAGGCCTGTGGGGGTTGTAGGCATCTGGAAATATGTAGAATTTGTCATGCCCAATGGATTAGGGAAAAGGACATGGTTCCATCTCCCCTCAGGGTGAGCATGACCCACCATTGTACAATACCAAGCACCCGAATCATTTTTCCACTCACACGATTGGTAGAGGAGTGGACCAAATCTTTCTCTGAAATCATATATACGAGACACATTTTCTCTTGACCAAAACCCCTCAAAGTCCTTAACTCCCCCAGTTTTATTAACCCACATCCACCCAGATGTGTGCCTAAAACTGGGTCTTTTCTTTTGGTTTTGTAATCTCAGATTACGATATGTAAATGTCCATTGACATGTACTTCTACCTACAAAAACACCACCAGGTTGTGTGCGGTTTAGACAATAGATTCCTTGGCCTGGATACTGGACTGGCCATGGGGCTGTATCTTCTTCAGTCCAAAAGGTGTTTTTGTCCACTTCACTAAGGGAGCTTACAAGCCATTTGGGAGCTACTGGAGTCGAAACCCAAGGCCATGCTTCGAATCCCTGCGGCCCACCACACACCCAACAGTTCATAAGGTTGTACACAGAGGACACTTCTTCTGCCAGCTGCATGAATAGATTGGTTACAAGAAACCCCTCATTAGGGTCTGAGGGGGCAGATGCAGAAATATCAAGGGTTAATGCTCCAAGGGTACACCAAAATAGAAAGACAAACATCTTGTTCATATCATAGGGAATATCACATGGATAAAGCAGTTTCCCAGAAGGTCATGCAGATGATCAACAGCTCCACAGGTTCTCTAAGGCAGACCTCGGGTCTTTCACCTAGAAGAAAAAAAAAAAAGAAAACGGACTCGGTCCATTGTAGGGAACCGGTAGATAGTTATTATTAGAAAGATGGAATAATCCACCTTGTATTAATCTTGAATTCTTTTCCATGAGCATCTTTTGCCCTCCAGGTATATTTATTAATTGGAGTTTCGAGTACCAGGGGTATTGTTCCCACAGTGGGGAGTTCAACCAAAACTGGTTGGCCTGGAGAGTATGAGGGAGATTTGGAATGCTCAAGTATGGTTGGTATGATTTCTGGGGCTTTGGGGCAAAAGGCTGTAATTTTTGGGCATCCGTTTACCCCCCAACGGCAATTAACACTGGTCAATGCTTCCCTTAGCCGCTCAGCCCATCCTGGCATATGAGGTTTAAGAAAGCGTTTTAACAGACCGTTGGTTCGTTCCACGATTCCATTTGCTTGTGGGTAATAGGGGGTATGATATACCCAAGTAATTCCTTCCTGGGTTGCCCACTCTTGAACTGTTTTGGCAGTGAAGTGGGAACCATTGTCTGATTGGATGGACTGTGGTTTAGGGAATGTACCAAACCACCCCTTCAGTGCCTTTACTGTGTTTTCCCCAGTTGCTCTGGCAAATGCCTCAGCCGAGACCAATCCTGACACTATTTCTACCCCGACCAACACATATTGCTTCCCTTCTGATTTTCGGAAAGGGCCAATATAGTCCACTTGCCAAGCTTCCCACAGCCCTTTCCCCTCTCTTAGGTGCAGGGGGTCATTTTCCAGAGGGTGTCTTTCCAAACGGGTGCGGCATTGGTCACAAGCAGAGACACAAGTCTTGCACTCTTCTCTGCTAACTGGCCAACCCCTTGCTTGGGCCTCACAATACAGATCTTTTATTCCAGAGTGTTTTCTTTTCACATGCAGCCATTCTAGCAACCGTTCCCAATTTTCTGTTATTTGGGTGTTTTGCAGGGGAGCCAATCTGGCTAGTTCATCTGCTCTGCCATTCCATTGGCTAGCAGAGGAACCATCCTCTTGGTGGGAGGCCACCCATCCCACTGCGAATTTTCCCTTTTTAGCAATGGCCAGAATATCTTGCCATTTCTCCTTCTGCCATACAGGTATTCTATTAACTTCCCAGTCATTCTCCTCCCAGAAGAGTATCCATTCAGTACAGCCCTTAAATACAGCATAGGAGTCAGTATAGATGTGGACAGGAGAAGTAGATTCAGCCTCATGCTGAAAAACACTCCAGACTGCAATCAACTCCCCCACTTGAGCACTACCTTCCCCTTCAGTAATTATCTGTTCATTGGTATCCACACTGAGTGCCACAGATCTGTACTTCCAGGTCTTCCCTTCCCGCTTAGAGGAGGCATCTGTGAACCATGCATTCAGTATCTGTCCAGAGAATGTAGGTGCTATTTGTATTACGGAGGACGGTTTGTTAGCCTCCCAGTCTGGACCCATTTCCTCCTGGAAGGTCAACATTTTGGTGGTTCCCTCAGATACTGAAAAGATGTCACAGTAGTGCTCTATCTGGGCATACCATTTCCTCACAGAGGCTCTTTGGGCCACCCCTTCAGGTGGTGGTGTTCCTGCCAGAATTGTCTTAATTACTTTGAATGGGCCTCTAAGCACTATTTGTTGCTGTTTAATGGTCTTCTCAGCTTCCCGCAGGGCTAAACTAACCACAAACAAACCCTTTTCCCACACCGTGTATCTTTTTTCTGCATCCTTAAAACTACGACTGTAAAATGAAATTGGTCTGACAGGGGCTTCTGGACCCTTTTGCCATAAGTGTACTGATAAGCCAGACTTAGCAAATCCCCATTCAATGTGCACAGGGTCAGTAGGGTGAATAGGACCAAGAGCTTGGTGGGCAGTGGCTTCAAATATTAGCAGCTGTAATGCTTCTTCGTGGGGCTCTTCCCACTGCCACTGAACGCCTTTGCGTAACAAATCATATAGGGGTCTTGCAATAATTGAAAAATCAGGAATATGTTTCCTCCAAAACACAAGTAATCCTAGTGCATGTTGCAAATCCTTTTTGGATTCTGGCATTTTGATCTGGTCCAGGGAGGAAAGGGTGTCTGGTGGAATACAGGTCATTCCCCCCTTCCACCAGATTCCCAAAAACTTCACTTCACTTGAGGGCGTCTGTACTTTCTCAGGTGGTATTCTCAGCCCCAAATTTTCTAGATGTGAAATTATATTATCCTGGGTTACTCGTACCCCTTCAATATCTTCTCCTGCTACCAGAATGTCATCAATATATTGGTAAACACTGACCCCTGGCTCTAGTTGGACCTTTTCCAGTTCCTGTGCCAGCGCATGGTGGGCAAAAGTGGGTGAGTGCTTAAATCCCTGTGGGAGACGTGTGAATGTGAATTGTTGACCACCCCATGTAAAAGCAAAGCGGTCTTGGTCCTCAGGTTGCAGCGGGACCATAACAAACATATCTTTCACATCCACTGTACCCATAATCGAGTGTGCTTTCTCCTGTATTGTAGCTATGAGTTCAGCAATATTTGGCACTGCAGCTGTTAGTGGTTCAGTATTGGCATTAAGCCTGCGGTAATCAATGGTCAGCCTCCATGTCCCATTAGGCTTTCGTACAGGCCAAACTGGGGAATTGAAAGCAGAGTGGGTGGGAACCACAATGCCCTGTTTTTTTAAGTCCTCCAGTACAGGCACTATTCCTTCTTTAGCTCCCAGAGGTATAGGATAAGGTTTAACATTTGTCAGCTTTGAGTGAGGTAGGAGAGGTACGGCTTTCAGCAGCCGAATGCTCATTATGGGAGACCCAAAAGACCATTTTCGCCCTTTGTTGTCTGACCAGGTTTTCCCTTTTAAAACGTCAAGCCCTAGGAGGTTAGTTGGAAACTCCCCTACGACCATTGACACCTTAGTGTCCTTATCTTCCCCCGGCAAGCGTAACCGGATGGTTGCTAATGCCTGTGCATGGGTTTGACCCAGGGCGTCTGCTACCAGCAATTTTTGTTTGGAGGGCACCACTCCACAATCAGTAGCATCCTTCGTTTTAATAGCTGAGATCTGAGCCCCGGTGTCTACTAAAAATGTAATAGGAATTTGTTTTGGTCCTACAATGCCAGTGATTAGTAAATCGCCCTGGCCATTTTCGGTGAGCTGACGAATATACATCCACCCTTCACCCCTCCGCCCACCATTGGGGGGTGAAGACTTCAGTTTCCCTGAGGCTGAAAAGAAGGCATGCCTTTATTCTCCTCAGACAGGTCTATTAAGGGGGGTGCAGTGGGCTCAATTTTCTGATTGGGCTCAGGCCAGTTCTTCACAATCACTTCTAATTGTTTTGTGTTTAGCCCATCTATCACTTCTTTGGGGATATTTTTCTTTAGACCTAAGTTCCACCAATATTGCCGGGTATTTGTGTGTTCCCTGCCCCCTGTTCCAAGCCGGCTGGGGGCACGGTTAAACCCCTGGGGACTTGAGGGCAAGTGGTTCAGTTTTACATGCCTCAAGCCCCTAGGGTCAGTTTTTTTAATTTCTTCAGGGATACTATATTGCCTGGCATAGTCTAATAACTCCCTTCCGACCTCCTCCCACGTCCATGGTTTCAAGTCAGGCTGGCTGCCTCCGTGTGCTAAATTATCTCTTAGAGCAGCCTGCATCCTGGAGGAAATTGGGGTATCAGCTATTTCTTTTTGGAGCTGGATGCCTCTTATTTTAAGCGAGTCAGGGAGGCCCCTAACCAGGGCAGTCATTCTGTTTGCGTCTACCAGGAGAGAAAGAGGGGATTCAAAATGATGTTTTAGTTCCCTTTCATATATCATCTGCAGGCATGCAGCCTTTTGCACATTCTCCATTATCTGATTCATCCCTCCCCGCAGAATTAGGGGTTCACCCCTCTCTTTTGGATCAAACCCCCCTGCCCAATAGGCAGCTCTTTGCGTAAGACTCCAGGGTCCACTTCTGTTTTTTGTAGTTAGAAAAACATTATCACCCCAATAGCCCATGGCTTCAGCTTCTGTTAACAGAATCTGATCACCTCCAGTTTTTGAAACTCGCCAGACATATTCCACCTCAGATTCCCCAGCAGAGCGTGCAAATTCTTTACGAATTTTGGCCAATTCAGTTGAGGAGAAAGGTGTTTCTTTGGTTGTGATAGTGGGGGTAACCTCCCCATCCTCATATAAAACTTCAGTTTTAATGAGAGGTCTGATATGCGCAGCAGCTTCCTTAGCCGCTGTCAATTCTGCCCGAGGATATATGGGGGCAGGATCCGGGTAATCCCCCTCCTGTTTTGCTTCCAATTGAAGTTTAAGATCTGCTACTACATTTTTTAAAGTAGCCACATGGCTTTGTAGTGCGTCTACTAAGCCCTGCAAAGAGGAAATAGTCTTATTTTCTTTCTCATACCACTCCTCTTTCTCTCTCACTGCAGCTGCTAAACAGGCGCCTAACACTGCACAAATAAAAGCTTTCCCTTTTCCGGTTTTTGCCTTGGCTTCCTTTTGCAGAGCCAAAATACGATCAGCCACACTCTGGAAATTATTCCAGTTTTCATAAGCCCAATCAAGACCTTGTATAGATGGGCGGGCCCCGTGAATTTCTAAAAGGTTAAAAAGCCTCTCACACCGGGCCATCTCTTTTGTTTCACAAAGCATTTCTTAATGGGGCACTAAGTTTCACAGCGGATTCAGATAAAAACACTGTTTGTACCAGCAAAATCTTCTCCAGGAAAAAATGCACAATAGATTTCCCAGGAGAGGTCACACACAAGAAAAAACAACAACAACTTGGGCTTCTCAAGGAAGTCACACTATTTCCCTGAGTGAACCCACACTTGCAAAAGCTTCTTAGCTTTTGTACCTCAAATTTTTTTTGTTACACTAGGATAACAACCTTGTGATTCTTAGGGAAGAGTTACTCTGTTTCCCTGAGCGAACACACACCGGCAGAAGTTTCTCAACTTTTGCTGCAATACTGGGCTTCTCGGGAAAGCCACACTTTACAAATATCACCAACACTGGGTTTCCTAAAAGAGGGTACTGAGAATTCTCGGGGAGGTCACACTATAAAGTCAACAGTTGTACCCCAGATAATCTTCCCCGGGAATGCACACACAAATTTAAAGCAGGGTACAGAGGATTCTCGAGGAGGTCACACTATAAAACCAACAGTTGTACCCCAGATAATCTTCCTCGAGAAAGCACACACATTTAAAGATTTTGAGAACTCCCACACAGTCTCTCTGAAAATTTCGCTTCGTCCTTCTCCGGCCACTTCCCTCGCGGGCGAGTGGAAACGCGAATCTGGACTCCACTCTCGCTTCGTACTAAAAGTACGTCTCAGGCACACACACACATTTCGGGGTTCTCAGAAATGGAATAATTTTGCTGTGATACTTTTCACTGCACGGGAATCCTGCCGACTACGCCAATTAAATGTCAAGGTCCGGAGACATTAGATGTCTCGGTCCGGAGACACAGTTCTTTTAAATATTCCCGTGTTGTGAAATTAAAGGCACAAACGAGGCCAAAGTATCAACAGCTAGACTATTTATTAGATAAAGTGGACATAAGAAGGGAGAGGGAGAAAATGGAGAGAGAGAGAGGGAGAGAGAGAGGGAGAAGAGGGAAGGAATTAAAAGGAGAAAGTCAGAAAGAGATTATATTACCAACGGTCAGGGGTGGTGAGAGTCCAAGATGCGTTGCGTTGCCCCGTGATGTTATGGTGCCGTCTTCTCTCTTCCTCCTTGACAGTGTCTTTTATACAGTTTTTTAGTCCTCAGGCAGGTGTTGGTATGTCAGGTATTCCAGAGGCAAGGAAATAATCCAGGTATCTGTTCCCCCGGAAATCTTTCTGTGTATTGCTGTGTATGTGGGCAAGATTTTTGGATGGAGGCGAGGGGGGCCTCCGTCCCCCCCCCCCTCCATTCAGACAAGTCTTCCCACATTCCTTTACACAGGTGGTGGAAACCATCGTATCACCCTGCCCAAGGTACTTGATGGGCGGGAACCGCCCTGTCCAAAAAGCGTGATGGCTGGGTCGTTAGGTCCATTGTTGTAGTCCGACGTTATCATGATGCAATCACAAGCTGATTTGCATCCAGGATTGGTGGACAGGATTAGTCCGATGTGGTAGACAGGATTCTTTCCAGTGGCTCTGCTATCAGTTTATCTTTGTTGATTTACATTAAGAGAGACAAACTTCTCGTCTTCCACAGCTGGGGAAGTACTTGAACTAGTCTATGTTTTTTTTCCTATGTCCTTAAATTTGAAGCTCTGCAGGAAGGTTCTTTCCTTTTCTTTAGATGCTCATACAACAGCCAATATAATAAAGCCCCACCCTGAATTGATATGCATTTTATTTCCCAAAGCAAGAATAAATCTCAGGTCTCCATTGTTTTCCCACAGCAGTGTTAATTTGAATTGTATAAATCTCTGTGATACATATGAAGCTTTGATGTGGAAGCTAGGGAGACGGCATCGTGATTAGCATCAATTTAGCTGTCTCTGCAGGATCATCACAGTATCTCTGTGGGGATTTTACTTGCCCACCTTTACTTTTTCTTACTTTAAAAACCTTTTCTCAGGGCTCCTGTAATATGTCACATTGTTCTAATTGATGGCGGCTGACAGGATTCTATTCAGAGCTTGTCAGTGCTCCTCTTTAATTAGCCAGAAAGACCACTGCTGAGTGACAGCAGTGCATTCTTCCCACAGGTTCCCCAGCCCCAGGTACTACAGGGCATGTGAGATGGGAACTGAGGACAGCAATCAGTTTCTGTTTTCTAGAATAACACTGTTAGATGACGACCACCATGAGATGATGAAGGCAGTATTACAGGGGTTGGAAGCTGGGCAGTTTTTTGTTTGTTTGTTTCTTTTAAATTAGAGACTTCCACTGCTGCAAACATGCCCTCATCTTTCAGTAATTTTAGCATAACTATAATCAATATATGGTATGAAACAAACCTGTAGATGTTTGAAACATTCTTTTCTTTATCTGTGGTCTTCTTTTCATTATTTTTGGTGTGTGTGTTTTTTTCATATATTTAGTATTTACAAGTAGGACAAACTTGTTCAGGATGGAGGTGGAAAAAGTCTCACTGACAACATTCACCATCTGCTTCTTCTGTAGATAGAGGATTTGTTTTGTTTACAGCCTCATGAAATGGGGTACTTGGGTTACAAAAGTTCTGGACTTTTGCAAGGTTGGTCATACTCAGACTTTGTACAGATGTGTTTCCTTGCTTTCTGTAAAACAGTGCTCCAAATATTTATGCACATTAACAGGGAGTAAACTTTACATCACTGATACATGACTAAATGTCAGGGAAATCTCAACCCCCCTGTTAACTATTCTTTAAATAAAATGCAGCTCCTACATTAGAACAATACTAACGGGGTTGTATTACAAGATGAGTAGAAGATACTAGAATTAGAATCAAAACAAAACAAAAAATACAGAGAAATGCAACAGAAAATGAATTGGCAGTTCTCAAGAGACTAAATTTAGGCATATAGAATGGTCTCTTAATCTTAAATGAAGTTCTACTAAATGTGAAGTATTATTAAGTTATTAATCTTACTAAACTGCCTCAGAATTCTAATTAAACTGTAAATATATATACACACACACACACACACACAATTTAGAGAATTAAATACAATATGGCAAATAAATCTCTCAAGCACTTGTGTACAAACTACAGGTGTGGTATTTGCAATAAAAATATGATACATATTGAGTCATCTCAAACAGAACTTGATCACAAGGGCCAATGTCAACACCTTGTTATCTCAACAGTATAAATGCAGCCAGACTCAGATGCTACAAGAATGTAATTCCTCTTTCCATGGGCATTTTTTTTCAGATAACAATACAGACTGCAGAACCTCAGAAGAATTCAAATGAAGAACTCTCTCCCACTGAAGGTCTCAGTTAATTCTGTTCTTTAGACCTGTTTCTCCACCATTAAAATCAGTAAGAATTGTAGCTGCCCAGAAGTAAAATTACAGAAATTATTTTTCCTTACTCTAATTTTCATCAAGATATTAGTGACATTAGGGAAAAAATCCTGCCACAATTCTACATATACATGCTGAGAACCCTTTTTTGGTGGGTCTTTTTTCTGATAGAGGAAAGTTACCTCTATGGAATGGAGTGGAATGGAATGGAATGGAATGGAATGGAATGGAATGGAATGGAATGGAATGGAATGGAATGGAATAGAATAGAATAGAATAGAATAGAATAGAATAGAATAGAATAGAATAGAATAGAATAGAATAGACCAGACCGGGTTAGAAGAGGCCTTCAAGATCATCATGTCCAACCCATCATCCAACACCATCTAATCAACTAAACCATGGTACCAAGCACCCCATCAAGTCTCCTCCTAAACACCTCCAGTGATGGCGGCTCTTCTACAGGGATGCAGCAGCACTCACCCTTCCTGGCTCTCACTTGGCTTTGCTTTTCTAGATTGTTCCACTTGAGAATAATTTCTGAAACAAATGTTGACACAAACTTTTCTGGTCTTAAGAAAGTATTCATTACTTCAGCAGTACATTTCCCTTCTAGAAATTCTGTTTCATGTTCTGATTTATTTACAGTAGCATGCATGATAGCAAATGGGACAAGTAAAAAGGTTACTGGGTGTCTGAGTAAACTATGTCACTTGCCCTCTATTAATCTTTTCCTCCTGAAACTCATTTTTCATCATGAAAAATGTTGTGTTTTTTTTTTTTTAAACTTTCAAAGAGGTGAAAGCAAAACACAAAAACATTCCCACTTTTCTCCTGGCATTCTGATATAGATGCCATCACCATCATGTTGAGAAGTAGAGTTACTGGGAAGGAAATGTGGAAAAACATCTCCACCACATCACTCAGAACCTGGCAGAGTGAAGAAAGGGCTTCAGTGCTGGCCCCTCTCCTCCTTACCAATTCGTTGAAGTCAATTAATTTCTGCATATTTACACAATTGATACAGGGGAGGGGAGAGGAGAGGAGACTTGAGGAGAGGAGATTCGAGGAGAGGAGAAGAGACTTGAGGAGAGGAAACTCAAGGAGAGAAGACTTGAGGAGGATCAAGGAGAGGAGAGGAGACTCAAGGAGAGGAGACTCGAGGAGAGGAGACTCGAGGAGGGGAGACTTGGGGAGAGGAGAGGAGACTTGAGGAGAGGAGACTTGAGGAGAGGAGACTTAAGGAGAGGAGAAGAGACTTGAGGAGAGGAGACTGAAGGAGAGGAGACTTGAGGAGGATCAAGGAGAGGAAAGGAGACTCGAGGAGAGGAGACTCGAGGAGAGGAGACTCGAGGAGGGGAGAGGAGAGGAGACTCGAGAAGAGGAGAGGAGACTCGAGGAGAGGAGACTCGAGGAGAGGAGACTCGAGGAGGGGAGAGGAGAGGAGACTCGAGAAGAGGAGAGGAGACTCGAGGAGAGGAGAGGAGACTCGGGGAGAGGAGAGGAGACTCGAGGAGACTCAAGGAGACTCGAGGAGAGGAGACTCGAGGAGAGGAGAGGAGACTCGCGGAGACTCGAGGAGAGGAGAGGAGAGGAGAGGAGAGGAGAGGAGAGGAGAGGAGAGGAGAGGAGAGGAGAGGAGAGGAGAGGAGAGGAGAGGAGAGGAGAGGAGACTCGAGGAGAGGAGAGGAGACTCGAGGAGAGGAGACTCGAGGAGAGGAGACTCGAGGAGAGGAGACTCGAGGAGACTCGAGGAGAGGAGACTCGAGGAGAGGAGAGGAGACTCGAGGAGAGGAGAGGAGACTCGAGGAGAGGAGACTCGAGGAGAGGAGACTCGAGGAGAGGAGACTCGAGGAGAGGAGAGGAGACTCGAGGAGAGGAGACTCGAGGAGAGGAGAGGAGACTCGAGGAGAGGAGACTCGAGGAGAGGAGAGGAGAGGAGAGAAGACTCAAGGAGAGGAGAGGAGAGGAGAGGAGAGGAGAGGAGAGGAGAGGAGAGGAGAGGAGAGGAGAGGAGAGGAGAGGAGAGGAGAGGAGAGGAGAGGAGAGGAGAGGAGAGGAGAGGAGAGGAGAGGAGAGGAGAGGAGAGGAGAGGAGAGGAGAGGAGAGGAGAGGAGAGGAGAGGAGAGGAGAGGAGAGGAGAGGAGAGGAGAGGAGAGGAGAGGAGAGGAGAGGAGAGGAGAGGAGAGGAGAGGAGAGGAGAGGAGAGGAGAGGAGAGGAGAGGAGAGGAGGAGTAAAAAACCAACAACCCACATTATTAACAGGATACACAATGATGGGGGCTGCTATTTGCTTGCAGAGTTTGAGTAAATTGCCTATAAATTAAGCAGTATTCACAAGGTTTGAGCAATAAAACTGCTCTAACACTTGGCACACTATGCACCTCTAATACCCAATCTGAAGTCCATTTATCAACAACCACTCTTGTGTAAACAATTCACAGAGAAACCTTGTTTTCACTTGTTATTGATGATCTTTCAAGACTCAGAAATTGCCTCCTCTTCAATTTCCTACCACTGAATTCTTGGGTAATCACCTCATCAATAGTTCTCAACAAAAATAATTGTTTCCAGAGCAAAACACTCCCCAGATTTTAGGCCCTTTACATTGGTCCCTCTCTGTGTATATATATAAAGCTCAGAATATGCTTTTATTAAGTCAGAAGTGGAGAAAGGTTTTACCAGAAAAGGTTACAGGGAGAGAAAATAAAATACAGGCTGACATATTTTAGGATATGTTTTTGGTTGGAGTTTTTTGTATGTATGGTTTTTGTTGTTGGTGGTGTTTTTTTTCTTTTTTTGACAATAAGTTTAGTCTTTAGTCTAACTTACACAGCAGCACAGGTCATTCAAATGCACTCACATTCACTGCCAACCCCAAGTGTAGTCCGCTAATGCAAAAGGTGAAGAGAACTTTGCATGGCATTTAATGAAGATGTGTACTCTAATGCAAGTGTGGAGTGGAGATTTAGATTAACTGCTTTGCTCTCATCTGTGGTCCATATCCCTTGTGTCCTACATGTCTACTCTCTTTTTTTCACTGTACTAGCAAAGATTCTTGGTAGCTTCACTTATAGGCTTCAGAACAACTTAGGAACCTACACCATATGGTTTTAGTTCCTTTTGAAAAAATTAAAGTATTTGTTATTTAGAAAAGAAGAATATAATGGGAGAGGATGAGGAATGGTGACTCAGGAGAGCAGGTCTACTTTGATATCTCTCTGCTTCAACCTCCTCAGAACTGCTTTTGTAACTATTGTCAAAAATACCCTTCTCCTGTTCCAGAATTGCTGTCGCCCAGCTGCAAATTAATGGAGAGAAGGTTGTGCCTCTACCATTGCATTTGTACTCAATCCCACATAGAAATCTGTCTGATGAGCTCTTCTCCAGAAATTTAACTAAGAAAGCACATAATCTCTGCTTGTTTGATATAGGAACCTGCCTGCTGTCCAGGTAGCTTTCAGGTCTCCTGATGCATCAGCATTGTTCAGTTAGCTGAAACAAGACTATATAGCCTCAAGTACTTTCACATTATCATCTTCTTAACTTGCTTATAATTCAGAGCTGGTGGTTTCAGAAGGTGCATCAAATGATTAATGGTTTCTCTTCTGAAAGTCTGTTCCATCATACATGCAGTGCAGTGTAATTACAGTAATAATATCCACACAGAAGCTACAGGTATGCATTGAGTTATGCTCCAGTTAATACTAAAACCATTGACTTCAACCAGTAAATGGCCATGCCAAAGGAAACTATATTAGTAATATCTTTTGTGTGGTTCACATGGGGCTAGCTGGTAAGATACCTGGGACAGTGACCATGCATGCCTTTGTGTTCAGAGTGCAATAAGACTTCCAATTAGAATGCATAAATTACAAGAAAGCATTATTATGTAACCAAACATAAATACAGAATTACATTAATAACTAATAATGTATTTCATAAACAAGCTCTAGACCCACTGGAAGAATACAGAAGCCATGAACATTAATGATTCTTGCAGAGTACATTCATTACTTCACAGCCAGAATGGAACAAATTTACCTCTTGCTGGTCGTCTTAATATTTTAGTGCATAAAGAATGATTTAATAAGGAGTTTGCCCTCAGGATTAACTTAGTCATGTACATAACAGACAGCTGCAGCTTCTGTAAATATCCTTAAAGTAATTAAAACAGCTTATTTCTGATTTCTACCTCTGAGATTCAGGATGAGGTCCTTATAGAAACTAACACCTGAGGAGTCTGGTCAGGAATGCTATGCCCAGCCTTATGCCTATTGCCATCTGGAATATTGTGTCTAGTTCTGGGCCCCTCAGTTCAGGAAAGGCAGGGAACTGCTTGAAAGAACCCAGCACAGAGACACAGAAATGGGGAAGGGGGCGGAACATCTTTCTTATGAGGAAAGATGGAGGGAGCTGGGGTTCCTTAGTTTGGAGGAGACTATTTATAAATGTGTACAGGGTGAGTGTCAAGAGGATGGAGCCAGGCTCTTCTCAGTGATGCCCAATGACAGGACAAGGGGCAGGGGGTGGAAGTTGAGGCATAGCAAGTTCCATGGAAACATGAGGAAAAAGTTTTTCACTGTGAGGGTGATGGAACCCTGGAACAGGCTGCCCAGGGGGGTTGTGGAGTCTCCTCTGGAGATATTCAAAACCCGCCTGTGATCTGCTCTGGGTGATCCTCCTCTGGCAATGGAGCTGGACTCGATGATCTTTCAAGGTCCCTTCCAACCCCTAACATTCTGTGATTCTGTGATACTTACTGTGCTGCAACTAAACTAGCAGCTTAAATCTAGATATGCTTTTGGAGGTGCAATTTATAAGTTCCAAAATGTCTAAAGTCTTTAAATAGAACATTTTAACAAAAGAAAGGAACTTGTACTTTGAAATAAAACAGCTTTTCTGAAAACACTTTTTGACATAACTTTCGGGAATCTCTGCTTTTCATTTTATAGTTTTTCTCTGTTTCCTTCCTCTGTTGCACACCATCTGCAAATGAATGAGTGAAGTTGCCCAAACTTCATTTAATATTATACTACTAAGAGAATTGAATTCAATCATGCTTCTGGAAGAAACAAAGTTATTATTGGTGTAACAGTAATATATAATGTCGTTCATGGTGTCCTTTGGCAATCACATTTTTGCTTCTATAAAAGCAGTGAAAAAGCTCATGGCCAATTACTCTTTACTGAATATATGTTATAATATTATAAGGCAATACAGCAACAGTATGATGTTGCAGAGTAGTAAAAAGTTCTTGGCATGAATCCATATTTGAATTTATTGCATAATGACCTCAGTCCTGCTGACAATGACACTGATAAATGCTTTGCCATTGGTTTCACTGGGAACCTCAACATGCTTAGTAGTTGACTAAATACACCAATGTGCCCCTGTACTCTGCACTGGTTAGGCCACACCTCGAGTACTGTGTTCAGTTCTGGACCCCTCAGTTTAAGAAGGACATTGAGACACTTGAACATGTCCAGAGAAGGGCAACAAGGCTGGTGAGAGGCCTTGAACACAAGCCCTATGAGGAGAGGCTGAGGGAACTGGTATTGTTTAGCCTGGAGAAGAGGAGGCTCAGGGGAGACCTCATTGCCCTCTACAACTACCTGAAGAGTGGTTGTAGCCAGGAAGGGGTTGGTCTCTTTTCTCTAGCAACCAGCACCAGAACAAGAGGACACAGTCTCAAGCTGTGCCAGGGGAAGTTTAGGCTGGAGGTGAGGAGAAAGTTCTTCACTGAGAGAGTCATTTGTCATTGGAATGGGCTGCCCGGGAAGGTGGTGGAGTCGCCGTCCCTGGAGGTTTTCAAGAGAGGATTGGATGTGGCAGTTGGTGCCATGGTCTGGTCATGAGGTCTGTGGTGACAGGTAGGACTTGATGATCTTTGAGGTCTCTTCCAACTTTGGTGATACTGTGGTACTGTGGTACTGTGATACACACAAGCTCTCTCTAACACAGATCATTTCTGAGCAGCAACAAAATTATTATGTCACATCTCTAGTTTATGCTACCTTTATATGCAAACAATAAGTATATTCAAAGTGCTAGCTTTTATGCCTCACATAAACTTGACAGATTTCTAGAAATAGTATGGTGGCCATCTCAAAGTTATTGCATTGAAGATCCTTATTAAGCACACCTCATTCTGTCCGAACAGCCATATGAAAAAGGCAGGTTTTACTTTGACTTAGCTTCATTTCAAGGAAGCTTTAAAGACAAAACTTTCACTAATTTCAGAGGGACTTTTGCCTGCGTATGGGATGCAGAACAGAGCCCTCTCCTGGTAAGCACTGAAGATGATTGAGGACACCCCTGGCACCGTATTTGGCACTGCCCGCAGCACATATCTATGTGATGAAGTATTGAACGTAGGCACTCAAAATAAAATATTAGAAAAGCTTAGCTATTTGGAGCCATGGAACCTTATGATTGAGGTCAGATTTGTTTGGATTTAAAAAAAAAAAAAAAAAAAAGGGAATCTAAATAACACTGAAATGATGACATGCTTGAAACCTGAAACCAAAAAATAGGTTATATAACATACTTAAAGGCAGAGTTGGCACTTCAAGATCACAATGACTAGCCAGTTGTAACCTGCTTTTGAACCCACAGCTGAACCCTGAATGTTGAATTACTGAAAAGGGTGGGTCACCTTCTTTTTAAACCTGAAATCTGATAACCAGGGCAGGAGAACCCCCATTCATTCCTTCTTTTTATGACTATAAAGCCATGAAGCACCAATAATAACCTTAAGTGTACCGATCAACAGACTATGCTTAGTTAACCCGCTTTCAGATTTCATACTTGAACCAGAAAATAAGAGAGAACTTGCTGTTGTAAACCAAAATATACAACAGGCACCTAAACTGAACGTGGCATATGGTAGGCACTTCATTAAATCATAACAATGATACATTGCCAAAGTAGTGGTTGTCTGACACTAGATTGTCTCAGAATAACTAAGTATAATCCCTTTACTTAAACAACAATAACAAAACATTTTGTCACTGAGGTGAAAAATACAGTATATTGGTTTCATTTAAAAATTATTTATAAAGACATTAAAGCCCATTGTTCATAGTAACTTATGCACATTTGATTATCTGGAACCATACTACTTAGAGCTGTGAGCTCATTGGATTTCACAAGGTAAGTAGGGTTGGGTTTACAGGATTTGCATGGAAGACCTTCAAGGAAATTCCAAGTTGCTGTATGAACTGGTATTTGTGCAGGGCAACAATAGTCTGCTGACTCAGTATTGAACCAGCATAAAGTACAGGATCGAAAGTGCTGTCTTCTATCAGAGGTAAACTCAAGGATACTGAGCACTTGCAGTCATTAAACACCCTATGGTAGTTTCTGGCAGTGTAGGAGTGCCTGGCCAAATACCAATCTAGATAATTACATCCTGCCTACTTACATTCCCCTGTTGCTTTAAATGGATAAGGTATTATTCTATTCTTGTGTAAAAGTGGATCCTACGGCACTTCCTTGGGCTCTGTTAGGACTATTTCTAGCATGACCTTCTCCATGCAGGGCTTTGTATGGTCACAGAGTCATTTATATGACTCACTCAGTATACTACACTTGATTTTGGATTGGTCACCTTTGGAAATTGCTTCCATTGAGCTCACTGAAATTTACCTTAGCCCAAAGACAACAATTGAACCAAAATCATACCCATCTATATAGTCGTATTTGCAAGAAATCGCTAAGAAAAATGAGTGTTTGGTTCTGAGATCAGTTTCCATAGGACTTCCCTCAGCCTGTGTGACCCAGGTCAAATGCTCATTAGTTTTGTGCATGATCCTGCCCACTCTCACTGAAATCAATAGCAAAATAGCAACATGATTCAAAGACAGCAAGGCCAGGCCTCTTAATGGGAGTTTTTCCTTGGGCCCACACCACATAAGTGGTGTGACTGTCCCATCCTCACTCTTCAATTTGAAGCACGTTTCATTGAACAAAGATGATGTATAATCTTTTTAAGTCAGCTGTGTCTTACATTTCAAGAAAGGGTGCAACAGATTATTAAAATCTTGCTTTAAAATGATATATGTATTAAAACACCCCTTGTCACTAGAGAACTGTTCTACGTAACAGGAATTTGCTTCACTGAAGAAAAGTGGAAGGAAACCAGACTTCATAAGGCCTTCATTATTGTGTTTGAGTACCTCATCTTAGACTGCTGCTGTTTACCAAAGTTCTCTTGAAAGGAAGAAGCTATTAGCACATCTCCCTTAGAGAAGAAGCCTTTTATCAAGATGAGTTGCAGCATAGTCACGACTGTTACCCCGCCACAGCATTGTCAGTCGCAATTATTCCTGCAAACCTGAGTTTTGTCCCCAGCTAGTTACTCTCTAGACTGTCAGTTTCAAAATTCACTTCATATTTCTGGCTTGTCCTACACTATGTCAATTTGAAGGCTGGCTTTCGAGAGCTTTTTCAGTTTAAATGTTTTTCTAGCTGTATTTGTGTAAGTCAAAAGAGTTTTCCAAGTCTGTTCTCTTTCTGAGTGGCGACTTTCCCAAGACAGCAAATACTGGGGTTTTATAGACTTCTTTTCACAAAAAATTAGTCATGTTAGTTCTGAAATTGTTTAGGAGAAAGATGACTATGCTAGTACAATATGTTGAATGCAAATTATGAAATTCAAAGGCAGGCAGCTTGAGTGTTAAGTTATGGTTTAAACAGTATCACCAGATGAAAGTAAGCAAATGGAAGGCAGGTCCGACAGAATCTTTACAAACCCAGACTTTTTTTCTTCATTCCATGTGACTTGCTAACCTCAGAAGCTTCCAACATTCAGTACTTCTGAAAACTCAGACTTTTCTCACATCTCACTCCTGCTACAGGACCTAACTTTTGCCTCTTCTCAAGTTTTGGACTTACACTCTTTGAAGAGTGAAGATAGCTTGATAGAAAGAGGGAGATGCAGCTGGCTGAACGCGAGGAGATAAAATTAGGTGAAGAATGAGTATAAAACATGACTAAACAATTTGGGATTTTCTTCTGCTTCCCCAGACTAGGTAGCAAAGGGAACCAAACACAGCTGCTGAATTTCCATCAGAAAGAGCTTTCAGTTTCAAAGAGGGAAGGACTTCCTTTCCATCCGCACTGATCAATTTGAGAGAAAGGGGGCAAATGCATTCTATCAAAGGGTACAGCAACAGGTCCTGGTGTATAGCATTTGATCATCCCTGACCACTTATATACTGTTAACCTTAAAAAAAAAAAAAAAAAAAAGAAGGCAGGATTACTTTCAAGTGTTGGTTTCTCATTGAAGAAACGAAAGGGAAACGTGAAGTGTGGAGTTTGGTACCTGTACTCGAGTGGATTAGTGTCACCCAACTGCAGCCTGACTTGGGACCCACGCTATTCAGGACCCTCTGCTTCTCTGCTCCCATCACTACTATTTGTTGCTTCTGGGGAGTAGTGTAGGTCCCGGCCTCGGACAGTGAGACGGGAGGCTGACGGGCTGGGGTACTTTGGACGTGCGTGATGGCCGGGACAGCCGGGGAGCAGCGGGGACGCCGGGGGCCGCTGCAGCGGCAGCGCAGGCGTGCTGAGCGGGGCGGCCCGGGGCAGCAGAGGCAGAGGGTTCCGTGCCGAGCAGGGGCCAGCACAGGGCGCAGTCCTGGCCGCATCTCCCGGCACAAGTGCAAAGCTGCGCCCCGGCGTTGCGCTGGTTCCGGCGTTCCTCGCCCCTTACCTCCTCGGTCCCGGGGCGACCTTTTCGGGAGGGAGGAGGTTACCTTGGCAAAGTCCCGTCCCTTGCCAGGGAAACTTTCTACGTGCCTCTGCATGAGAGGCAACTAGTAGCACTCGCTGAAGTGTGGGGAGTGTTTGGCTTCTCCCGTACCAGCCTCCTCCTCCTCCATCTACACCCCCCGCCCCGAGTCTCCCCTCCCGTTTTGCTCCGAGTTGCGCTTTATTTGTGTGTGGAGAAAGGGGGGGGACTTGTAGAGGGGATGTCCTGTTTTTGCCAGAGGAACAGTGCAAAAGGGGAACCACGGCTCGGAGAAGGGACGAGAATAAATAAATAAGGAGCAGCCCTAAAATAAAGGTAGCGGCATATCGCGGCAACGAGAAGGTGAGTGTCTCTGTGACTTGCCCGAGTCTCCCTCCCACCTCTTCTGCTCAGAGGTGGAGGAAACGGGTTCCCTGTCGCATATGCATGTGTCTGTGGAGACGGGTGCGTGCATGTGCTTGTGTTTAGGGTTTATTTAGCATTGTTTTCATGTTGGTCCGATGACAAAAGTTTCTTTAAACCGAACTGATGGGAAGGAGCAGCAGAGCCGTTCGTCGCGGGGCAGAGACGGACTTTTCCCCCCTCAGCACCACGCGAATTTAGTTGGAAAAAAAACTGGCCTCCGGTGCGGACAGGGTGACTTTCTGTCCGTCCAGACGACCTTTCTGCCACTCTCCAGGTGACAGTCCCTGCCGTTTTGCCTTCCCCACTGGCCGTTAGCGTGGCTGCTCGGGTAAGATCAGGGACAGGCGCAAGCCGTGCCGGCTGCCATCGCATTGTTCCCCGCTTGCGCCTCCCGCCCACACCCGTAGCGGCGGAAATAGGGGGCCCGGGCTGCACCCCGCCAGCAGCCGGGGGTATGCCGGCCCTCCTAGGCCAGGCGGGAGGCAGGCAGGGCAGCGGGAGGGCTCGCCCTACAACCCCACAGTGCCCGTGAGGGCCAGGGCTGGAGTCGGCGCCAGGGCCGGCGGTGGCTTGACTGGAGGCTGGGAAGAAACAAGATTTCTGGCGGCAAGGAGCACCTCCGGCCAGAACTGCATGAAAGCGGGCATGGATGGTAGCGAGCCCCTTTCCGATAACGCCCGTTTCTGCCAGCGAGGCTGGGGTTTGGGCAGCGCGGGAGGGCGAGGACCGTGGCCGGCAGCGGCAAAGGAAGTTTCGCCGGCCTCCCTCGAACCCCGCTCTGTCCCAGCCGCCGGCAGCGCTCGGGGGTCCACTTGTCGCCCTTCCTCCGGGCGGAGCGCTGCGGGCGTGCGGCGTTGGGAGTGCTGGCGGATCGGAGCAGGCTGCCCCTCGGCTGGCAGCCACCGCCTGGGCTTCTGCGGCCGTTTTTATCCAGTGTCCAAGAGGAGCGTGGACAGAGCTACCCGTTGTTTTTGTTCCTCGCCGTTTCCTTTCCCTGTGGAATCCCTCCTACCCTTCCCCTCCCCCGCCCCGGCTTGTTCTTCGCGTGATTTAAAGACAAATCGAGGCATTTTCGGGTTGCTCCACCTCGCCCCCGCCCCTGCCGCGAGGTCCTTGGTGCGCCGGGGGACGGAGGCAGAGGAGAGCCCTGGCACGGGGGTTCCACCGCCCTTCCCGCCGGCGATGCGGAGTCCTATGTTTTGGTTTGAAAGCGTTTCCACGTGGGGAAGCCTCTGTATGTGTGTGTGTACACGATCCGTGAGGAGGTAACAGGATTCTTCGTGTTCCAACGCAGTGGGCTGTTGGCCATTAATTTGCCTCTTCAGCTGTCATTACAGACACTTCCAAAATCAGATACCTGCGGAAAACCGCCGGCTAGGTTTCACCCGGCTCCGGCGGCGGTTCTCCCTCAGCCACGGGGGCTCCGCGCCCGTGTCCGGGTGGTGGGGGATGCCCCAGAGCCACTGCCCGGCACCCACCCGCGGGCCGCAAGAGCGGGATCCCACGGCAGCGCCGCTGCCAGTAGGTAATTGGCAGCTAAAGTTTCATTTACGTTTATGAAACTGCCGCCAAGAGCCAAGTAGGTACGGTGTTGCCTTCCCGTTATCCCGCAGGCAGGATTTAAAGCGGAGCACACGGAGGTACCCGTTTGACTGGCGAGTGGCGATGTGAAATCGCTGGTATTTACGAAAATCCTAGGAGAGAGACACCCGGTACCAGAGAAGGGAGCGCCTTGACCGATTCGAGTTTAAGCATGAAGTCATGTTAGAACAGTAAGAAATCAGGATTTTCAGTTTTCTTGAGCTTTGTTTTACGTGTTTCACTTGCTGAGACTGGAAAGTGTGTCTAAGATAAATTCCTCAACAGTTTAGATTTGGAGTGACGTATACAAACCAACCGTCTTTTCTGCATGGTAATTAAAAAAAAAACAAGGTTTTTTTGGGGGGGGTCTGACCTCAGTGTTTGTTGTTTGAAGAGCACGTTAAAGCTCAGGTTATGTCATTGTTTCATTTCCTTAACGCTCGAGAAAAGTGTCATAAAATTACTGTGCATTTGACTTTTTCTCCTATTTCTGAAAAAGTTGCTTGGATAATAAATGCTTGCATGCCTACTATACGGATCATACTCTGAGTAAAGTCAAAATACTATTTGACATTTCTCTCCCCTGTGATCCTTCCTGTGTGTTTGACATCTAACATTAGCTGGGCTGTGTCTGAAACAGCTCTTCCTGCTCTTGAAAGTTCTTCAATCAAATTTAATGAAAGAGGAGGACGCTGACTAATCTTTTATGTGTCTTTGTTCAGATAATTCATATGCGGTTACAAACTGTTACAAGTCTATGGTCGTACTGCTAATAAATTTAGTTGAAGGATACTCATGCTGCATTTGTGTTTGTTAATGGCTTCACAACTATCTCCCATAGAAACTTACTCTGCTGTATGCATAGTGGCAACAGGATAAATGCATTCTAAACAAGGAATTGAACGAGCAGAAAACTGGATTCCCAGTTAATAGCAGTTTCCAATTAAAATGTTTCAAACAAGGCAACTGCAAAGCTATAGATAGTATCCCATTGCATATTTTTAGCCAATGATGCAAGCTTTGAGAGCTACTCTTTAAACTTTGTGTAACTTTTACCTTTCAGTTCTAGAACTAATCAATGGTGAACACTGACATTTAGTATGGAAAGGTACCTGTCCGTTTCCCTGATGGCACAGTGGTATTGCATGATATTCAATGCAATCCTCCAGTGTTAAAATTTAAACTACTTTTTCCTTAAATATGAAAGTAAACATAGAAAGAAGAAATAAATTCCTGGAATTTCTGTCAAACACTCTAGGATGCAACTGCTGATTTTTTTCTGCGTTATCTTTTTCTTTCTTGAAAGTAGGGATTTTATGAAGTCAGGGTAAAACAAGTCTTCCATTTTATAAGCAGAGTTTATTCAGCATACTTCTATATTGCAGCTGCTGATCATATTTCATAGAGCTGTTAAAGCACTTAAAACATAAAATTAGATGCTGTCTGGTAGTAAATATTTCAAATCACTCCTTGAAGAAATAGAGAAATAGGCTTTAAAAAAAAAAAAAAAAGGCAGACTTTTTGAACTATATCATTGAACAAAAATAATCTTGCTTTGTTTTTACTCAAAATACTACAATTATAATCTAAGCCACTGATTTTAACACAGTGTGCTCTTTTTCTTTCGGTTTTCTTCATCTCCTACATTTCTGTTGTGATTTTATACTAACTTTATGTGCTATCATAACCTGGTACTTTGTTCAAGCTATGTTTACTGCAGCAATGTTTATGTTAACAGGTTTCGAATTAACTTCTAACCTATATTTTCAGTGGGTGTTCTTGATGAAACCTAAGTTCCCTTGCTTCCTGGTGTGCATGTTTCTGTGTGGCTCTTGATTGCAGAGTGCATACACTTGCTTTTCTCCAACTTTAAGATGAGTTAATTTACAGATTAGTGTTTTTAATCTCTGGATTGGGTTGTTGGTTTTTTTTGTTGCTGTACAATAGTTTTCCATTTGTCTTTTAGATGAATATGGGAATAAGTTAATTTGCTTGTTGTCATTTATTCTTAGTCTTGTCAGGGTTTGCAAGAAGAATGCAAATACAGGGGCATCAGACATATATCAAGTTGACCAGGTATTTTAAAAGCTTTATGAAAGTGCAGTGTTAAACCAAGTCTGGTAGCAGAAACACTCAGATGTCTTTGGGTTTTACTTTGTACTTGAGGATCCAATATTATTTTTGCTGTCTAATGCATCTATAATCTTGCCATTTTGCGTTAGAAAAGCAGAATTTATGTTGCGCAAGTGGAAAAGGAGTTTTTATATTTGATCATCAAATGAGAGGTTCATGAGTAGACTTAATATGTGCTATTTTTCTTTTTTTTGGATTTAAATGTTTTGTAAATGCGTGTCCAACTTAACCTTTTCTGTCATTGAAAAGCGCTAATTGATCTTGCTAGCTCTGACATAATAGTATAGTTTGATATTTGAAACCTTTTCAGCTTTGGCATGGCCCTTTAATCACCCCTGAGATTTCAAGGCATGGTTCCACTGAAGGCATAAACTGCTACTCTTTTTAAAATTAAATAAAAAGGGTTATTAAAAATAAATTTTCTTTATGGCCTTTTAAAGTCAGTAGATGTTTGACCTATCAAAGCCCAAGCTTTACAATGCACACTAAAAATGCTCTGCTTTGCCTGTATGTATTAGGTGACATTTTAGACGTGGCTGTACAGAAATCAGATTCTTATTAAATAAATCTTTTTTGGCCCAGTCCACACTTCTGTCTTGCGATGTTATTAAATCTGTCATTAAATCAGAAGTGCTTAAAGGAACTTGGATGCACTTTGCGGGGCAAAAGCTCAGATATGAAGAGTGCTTATCTGTCAAGTAAAGAATAAAATTTATTTGAAAAGGCAATAAAATGTATATTTTTTTTGTCCACATTGTAGATTGTAATACTGCCAGAAGGATTCCTTTTGGGATGCCTGTAGAACAGGACCTTGGTGAAAACTATTTTAAAGCAATTTCATGTTTTTGTCTCTAAGTCTGAGAAATGTGTCAACTAGCTGGCCAGTCTTTTACTGTAATGTTAAACAGCAAAATTACTTTGGTGATTGATTATCCTATATCAAAATGCATCGCTGGGCAGTCTCACTCACGGGGTTGTATATAGGGTAGTTATCAGACTTTTGAGCAAAATACCAAATGCTAATGGCTGTCTGAGGAATATTAAAGTTTAACCATTTTATTTTCAATTTGTTGGAAATTTCTTCATGATAAGGGAAGATTATAATCAGAAGTGATTGCCTTCAGAACTTTCAGAGGCCCATATAATAGTGAGACTAGTATATATTTGATCTTAAGGTACTAGACAATGGACTTTGATTTAGACTGCAATTACCATGGATTTGGAAAAAAAAAAGAGTTTGAAGGTTTTCTGTGCCTACATTGCTTTGGAGTTCTGTGTCCTTTTCATAGAATAAAAAAAATAAATGGAGCTATGGTGAGTTTTCATTAGCAGCAGTCTGTAGAAGTACAGTGCAGTGAGTGATGTTGCAGGACTGCAGAGGGCTGTTTAGTTGGATGTAGTTTAAGTGTATGAAGACCTCAGTCTGTCAACGTAGACTTTATATTATGTCTTTGTATCAGCATTGCTTTCTGTTGTGGCTGGACTATACAATTTGACTAGGAGTAGCAAATTGCAAAAAGACCTCCCAAGGCAACCACAAAATATTCACATACAGAGGACTGATTTTCATATGTGTAGTAACTTTTTACTTAGGTATTTAAGTTAAATCTGCACTGAATTTTTTTGTCAACATTAAAATGTATTGCTGTTGTGACATGACCCAGTGTAAGTTGACATCGTCACCAGTGTAAAGAATTATTGCTGCCTTTTTTTTGTCCACTTGGGTAGGCACAGCAAGTCTCTATTCCGCTCTTGACACATGCATAATCAAATCACAAAAACCCTATGAAGGGTCTGATTTAGACCACAAAAGTAAAAGAAATACAGAGCTGAGTTTGCAACTTTTCAAATAATACTCCTTTATGTATATAACTATTGAAATCTATGCTGGTGCATGAGGTAATTGGAAACTTAACTTGATGTTTTATGCCAGATCCTTAGCTGTTGCAGATTGGAGTAGGAATGTTGAAATTACTGGCGTGGTCTCGCATTATGCCAGATGAGTATCTGGTCCTCTATTCTTAGTGCAGTCTGTTTTTTTCTGAGGGGTATTGTAGTATACTTTATATGTATGACATCACGTGCACAGAGTAATCCTGCAGTACTTGGAAAAAACAAAGGAGGGTTAAGTATAAATGTACTAATCATATACAAGTTTTCTTCAACTATAGGACATTTTCATACTCCTGTGTTAGAACGTATATGTATGTATAATTTCTTTTTAAGAACATTGTGTAAGTGACCATGGAAATGCCTTTGTATTGCCAAAGCCAATGTAGTTAGAAATATTATTAATTGACTGTATTCTTTTAATTCCTTTCAGGCAACTTCGTTGCTGATGGAAGTGAAGAGTCAGGCTGTGTTTAGCCAGGGACATTTTGTGAATACCAATTATTTAATGGAAGGTGTGAAGTCCATTTACCATGTTAAATTTGACCTGGATGGTCCTTTTCATTTCCTTAGTGTACACCCTGAGAATAACAGAAAATTAAGTTCCCCTTGCTGCCAAGTGGGAGCAACTAAACCAGCCTCCATTCACTCCAGTTTAAGCATCAAGCTATATGTGGGGTCTTTCTCCCAGCTCTCCTGAGTGTCCCAGCATAGACACGGTTTCACAAAACCAGGCATGGCTCAGGCAGATTATGCATGTTTCCTTTGGCAGGTTCTAGCAATGCAACTCATATTCAACCTCGTGTTTCTGTTCTGGTTGTCTTAACACAGAGAACTAGGGAGCTGGGAACTAACAGGGCTAAATGGTGTAAAGGTTTTGCAAACGGACTAATTATATACTGGAAAGGAGTCTCAGAAATAAAAGTTTCCAGGTTACCCCGTGGCAATATTTGGAACTGTGGTAGGTTTCCCAAGGGTAAAGATTAAAGTACTTTTCCACTGAAACATCTATTTTTATGTTTATTCTAATCAGGTGTGATAGAAAGAGCTGGTATAATGCTCACATTAATTTGGCTCGGTTGATTGCCCCTTCGAGAAGCAATTTGTGTGTTCAGAGCACTCTCTGTGTGCCAAGCTCACTGTGCAGCAGCATGGCGGGAGGTCACCTGCAATAAGAGGATAGGGTCTTCCCTCTAAAATGGCAGCTGATGCATTTCCTAGTAATTTCTGGTAGCTGTTTAGCTTGTTTTACAACTTTCTCATTAAACTGTAGTCTGATTTCTCCAAGGGCTAGCTGAATAGTCAGATTTTTGGCTTAAGACAAGTGACATGGAAGGATTATTTCGTGATAATTGAAAAACTACCCAGCTTTCTGGAGTCTTGCTTAGTTCTGCATTGAAGGAAGTCCAAGATCATGACTGCAGCTCAAGAGATGCTGTCAGAACAGGATTAAGCCTGTGGTAGTTTGACTGCAAGGTCTGTATCAAGAGTGGCATCATTTTTACACAGAGGGCTCTATTTTTACAGTTTGCTTGGGGTATTGGTGCATATAAACAGTAATAGAAGTAATCTGTGTGTGACTTGTTGCTGTGTGTGACCCACAGAATTGGATGTTTCTACATCCATCTGTTTTCTGTGGCACAGGATAGAAGAACATGAAGCTATAGTTTCATGTTTGGTGGCAGTGCTTCTTAAGCAGCCCTCACCCCTCCTCTGCTGGCCACTCGTTTAAGCTGGATCTGTTCCGTGCTGTGGTTCACGAACAGCTGTGCTGGCACAAGGCAAAGGTCGGAATGAGTGGCAGCACCCGCACTGCTGAGCCTGGCACCGGTGCTGCAGAAATAGCTGTGGAACCACAGTCTCCGTTACCTAATCTGCCACCTCTATTAACTGAAGTGCAGGGTCAAGTCTGTGGGATATGTGGAATTTTTCAGAATGAAAACATTGTCTACAAAAATGATCCCTTGATCTTTAACCAAAAGGTTTTGCTGATTTTATTTATTTATTTATTTATTTTAAAACTAAACCTAAGGTTGTTGCAAATAATTTGCAGATATATGTACAGATAAAAGGGTAAAGAAAGCTATGGTCCCTTTGGAGAGGACAGCTCTGATGTTCTTAAAGGCAGACAGGGGTTCAGATGCAATATTGGGTGACAGAACTTTCCCAGGTCTGTGCCCCACTGTCCAAAAGCTGGGCATGCAGGAGACAGGCAGGGCATGACTGTACAACAAGAATGTCATCGCTGAGGGCTGCAGTGCTTCTCATGAGCTTCATTCTTTTACCGCTGTACCTTGTCAAAGAAGTGGAATGATATTCGTCTCAGAAGTACCCATTACTGAGATGTCACTGGAGACAATTTACAACAACTATGTTTTTATTAGTCTCTGCTGTCACAAAGTGTTTACTTGAATCCTATAATGTTCCAAATGCCTTTTGCATGGTTTTGCCATATAACACTGAAATATGCGCTGTATACCATGGCTTTATGAGCACTTGAGCATGCCAAACTAGTGATGCTATTTTTGATGCACATAAAAGTTTGATTTCTAGAGATAAGAATGGCAATTTAACAAAGTTCTGTAAGAGTTTACGTGACTTTTTGAGTAATAAACTTGAAAGGTATAAAATCAGCTTGGCACAATGAAATGGATTATGCAGAAAACCAAGGCACAGATTTAAAAACCAGTTGTTAATGAGTCTTTAAAGAGGGTGTTACAAAGAGGTTTTTCAGGGGCTAGGCATCAAATAAAAAATTACTGGTTATGTTACCTGTGATACAAAGATTAGTAAGTTCTACAGGAAGTAATACCTTTAATTAGATCAATTGGACCTAATAAAAGAGGTCTTTCTTCTTATAAATGTTCTTGTACTTCTGTCATTACCTGTAATGACTGAAGGGTTAGTACTACAAAGTCTGAGAAAAGAGTAAATACTGGAGGGTAGTTGGGCTCCTTCAGCAAACTGAGAGAAATCGATCAGTATGTCCTTCACTACAAGCCATTGCTTTGTTTAAAAACCCATCTGGGGGCTATGGCAAATGGTTAGGATGGCATCATAGCCAAAGATGGAGTAATAATTTAAGCAAAGTACTAGGCAGAGTAAGAGAGGTTACATTACCTGTGTAGATAATATAGGTGCTGCTACTTATTGAAAGCTGTGCTTTAGAAAGGAAGCTTGAAAAATTGGATAAATTTCAGATGCAAGACCAGATGAGCAAGTATACAATTGGAAAATATGTCTTGTAAGGGGTGAGCACGTTTAGTTTATCAAAGGAGCTGTAGTACGGTTTGAGCATAGCTAATAAATATCTAAATGGGCAAAATTAAATCTGGTAAAGGCTCCATTGTCAAAGCAGTTGTAAATAAAATCTGGGAATGCTCATTTCTTACAATTACTTTGTATTGTACTCTTGATGCTGGCTTTTAGTGAAAGAGGCTTGCTTGTGGGATTGTGAGCAGTTCCATGGATGCCACAGCATTTCAGTTGCATGTGGGGACTGCTGATGGGCTAGGAACTGGAACGGGTGCAGACAGCTCCTGTGAGGATCAGCAGCATAGAAAAATGTAGACTACACAGCACTTCTTATTTGGGTTTTAGCATTTTCTTTGTACTGGACAGAGATGTCACATAGAAATTTTGCTATGGTTATTTTCCAATGGTTTCAGTCTAACTTGATGGCTGCAATGCAGCAGTGCTAGTCTTGATGAGTAATTGTCCTTCTGTTCTGTCAGCAAATACGTGAGCTGTGTGCTGGCATCAGCAGGAGTTCCATATTCTGGGACAGTTTTGGATTGATAGTTTTTGTTTCCTGTTGTTCAGTAATTCCTTGAGAACACTTTCTCAAATGCCGTATTTTGGGGTTACTGTCAACTTAAATTAAGAAAAGGGTTGCATTTCTCCTACCAAACCAGAAACAAAGTGCCCATGTTTATTTTCTGTGGCTTTACTTTTGTATTCCTTTCTGACATTTCACAATGTTCCACTGAAGAACTGTATGTGAAACACTCCGTAACAGGAATGGCAGCTGTCATTGCCAGGGCAATGATGCTGACAGCTGAAAAGGAAGGGCAAACTGTGAGCTTCCTCCTCCATCAGGATGTTTCTAGGAATCTTTGCAAGTATTTTAACTTCAGTAAATATCATTGCATACTCATAGTGCTGAATACACTCCTTGAACTGTGGCATGGTCTTTAAAAACAAATAGGGTATACAGCTACTGCCATGGCTTTCATTTAAACATGTGATTGGATTATTCAGGTTAATTTATCCTGCCTTGTAAAACTGCTGCTTGCTTTCACTTGGAGGTTCCTTCTTAGTTTCTCTTAATTTCCAAAATAAGAAGTAGGGTTTCTGTTTTAGAAAGAATCTTTATTGTTACCTTTTGCTATTTGGTGTCGCAGGGTGATTTTTTTTTCCAATGTCTGAAAGGTAATTTGGCATGCCTTTTGGGCAGAGGAAATAATATTTTCAAGCTGACAGAGTCTCTTCAAATGTTCTGGCTAACCAAGCAGAGCTTTTTTTCTTTCTGTTTTTAATGGTTTATTTATGAAGGGCTAAAATGTTTTATTTGGTTTGTTTTCAGCTATTTTCTACCAAAAAAAAAAAAAAAAAAGAAGGAAAATGGTTCAGAAATTAA
>NW_027142354.1:7830184-8057684 GCF_026170545.1 Melanerpes formicivorus
GATTCTACATCAGATTTATTTATAAATTCAGGACATAAACGGTATCAGCATTTGTTTTATTTATTTCTGGCTGGAATAACCTGTAATTGATTAGTCTGGAATGAGTCTGAAGTGTAGCTGCTATGCGTTATCTAAGCATGAGTGGAGTGGTCTGTTGCAGTTGTGAAGCCCTGAAGCATCAGTGGGATATTCACAGCTCATGGCATATTGTGAAATGTTGGGATAAGAGAGGAACTGCTGAGTTTATAATTTTATGCTTGAAGTTGTTAAAGCTGATCCTTCCCTTTTGTTGCACAGGTAAGGGTGACAGGAAGAGTAGGGGAGCCAGTTTTAGCCGTATTTGGGTACCCGTAAAATTGGTACCTAGTGCTGCACTGAGGTATTACTTTACCTAAAGTCAGTGATACACAGTTCTTGGAGTTGTTTACCACTTGCCATGAAATCTTTCTCTTTTCCTCTTTTCCCACTTTTGTTGTATAGTGACAGTGGGACAGGGGACATCAAGGCAAGGTGTTATCATAGACCCTTTCCATTTCTTACCTGTTTTATGTACCTAACTGATGCAGTGACCTCCCGGTCTGTGTTGCTTTGTTCTTTTGATGCCTGCTTTTGCCTGGTAGCAAGTGTTTTAGTGGTGGTATAACTTGTTTCTAAGTTAGAAGGACCTGATGCAGAGTGGGGTATCGTATTCATTTTTCTCAAATAAAATGTCCACAAATACCACACAATAAATGTTGCCCTTCAGGAAACTTGGTTCAAGGAAACAGCCTTAACAAAACTGGCAGTTACACAAGTATTCACCAGTTTGCAAGATTGTGTATAACAAATCTGTAGTGACTGGCATGAAAGCCAAGTATTTGACTTTAATGTTAAGAAGTTTTCAGTGAATCGTGTCCATTTTGATTGGGTTATTTAATGTCTGGCATAAATTCACAAGCTCAGAAAGGAAGATGGAGATAAATTGTGTCCCAGTTACAGATGTGTAATTTTTTCAAGGGAGGGAGAAGGTAAAAGGAAACCAGATGAGTAAGAACTGGAGAAGCTTGATGGGTATTGAAGATCCCTTTCCTGTTCTTGACATATATCATAACCTGGTACAGATAATTCTATTATCTCAAGATGTGGTTCAGCTGTGTTACCAGGAGCAAACTCTCTTTCATCTCCAGAAGCGATCATAGTAAAACCCTAAATCTTTTGTGAGTCTAAGCATTGGGGTTATCAGTGTCCTGATGACAGAAAACCAGGATTTTATGTTGAACTCTTTTTTTTTTCTGCTTCCCTCTTGTTATTTTCTTTTTGTCTTTTTCTCCTTTTGCTGCTAGTGCCTGGTACTGCACCTTGAAACTTCCTCATTTTTGAAGCATAACTTTTACATACAATAGAACATATACTGTATTCCCAGTTTAGACATATGCATGCTCTTATGTGCATCCATGCTTGATACTGTGCTGGGATGAGAATGCTGAGTGGGTCATGAAACTGGTACGATATCATTCATGTATCTGCTTTTGATTATAAAAGGAAGCTGCTGCCTCTGTTTGCTTTTCAGCATATCCCAGAAATTCCTCTTGTATTCTTTTCTGTAGATAAGTATGTGTGGCTGCAGTGTGCAGGAAGTACGTCTGTGCTCAGAAGCCTAGGGAAGTTGTATGAACTCGTAGAGTAATGCTGATAATTCAAAGTACGGAATGGTGTATCTTCTCTGCTGAAGCATCCCATCTGCAAACGCAAACTGGCGTCGGCAGGTGCAGAGAGCAGAGCAGAGCAGAACTCCCAGCGCAGCTGTTTTCCTGCCACCAGGGGCCGCTGTAATAAGGCTGAGGGCGGCGGGACCTGCGGCGGGACGGGCGGCGGGACGGGCGGCGGGACCTGCGGCGGGCTTCCCAGCTGCTGAGATGGGGTTCTGGCCTTATGGGCACTTTCTGAGGGTGAAATTCTCATCCTTACTAGTCTCAAAGTAGACTGAAACCAAGCTGATCCGAAGAGAACTATTTCTAACCCTCTAGAGATGAGGATCTGAGATCTAACCCTCTAGAGATGAGGATCTGAGAAAAAATAAAAGTATTGGAAGAGGAGGAAGAGAAAGAGGAGCATTCTGTATTTCCTTCAGTTCTCTGGACTGCAGAGCAACATTTGTGTGTACAACACAATAGGACTTTCTCAGCATGCTCCTTTCGTTTGATACCACTGAAGCTGTGTCTGTGATAGAAATTAGTGATTTGTGGCTGAATTAGTTGTGTTAACCACAGCAGCATCCTTTCTATTTATTCTCTAGTCTTCTTACTGACACATTTCAAAATGTAAAAAACAATCTAGTAAGTTTGACTTGGGTGCTGCAGCTCCTACAGTATACTGCCAGAGCGTCGCCATAATATAGCCTCAGTAGGTGTTCTTGAGATGAATCAGAGTAGAAAGAACCTTACAACGTGCTTAAGGGGGTTATGATGTGAAAAGCAGTTTTTGTGGTAAAAGCTGAGGACCCCCACTTGTAATTTAAGACCAGCTCCTGCTGGACCAAAGGAGGCTTTTCCTTGTAAGTTTTTAGGTTGAAGTGAAAGGGAGGAAAATTTTCTCCTCTACATGATGGATTCTTGGAGCTCCATCTGTCCATCTGACTGGCTTGAGAGCCTGAAACAGCATATGAAATACGCTTAGGGATCATCAGGAGCATTAAGGCTGCTTTTCACCTGTGGATCCCCAAGCTTCTCATTCTACCTTGAGCTCGTGAAAATTGCAGCATGGGATCTCATTAGATTCATGATAAATTAGTTTCATGATAAATGAAACTGACTTTGTCAATTACTTGTTGCAGTCCTGGTTTTCTGAATTGTGGGAGGGGAGAGCCTTGCTGTCTTACATTTCTAGTAATTTACAAAGCAGAAAGCAGCACATCAAGTAGGTTGTTTGGCCTTGGTTTGTTTTGGATTGTTTGATTTGTTGGGTTGCTTTGGTGCTGGGTTTTGTTGGCTATTTTTTTGTTTGTTTGTTTGTTTGTTTTTCTTTTTGTGGACCTTACTGGTGTATCTCTGAAAGGAAACACATGTTTCTCCTCATGGTGGAGTCCTGGAAGTTGCAGTTTAAATTTGATGAAGTGTTTTATTCCCCCCAGATAAAAATAAATAAATAAAAAATTAGATTTAAATGCATTTGTTGATGAGGAAAGTCAGGAATCCTTCTAATTAAGACATTTCTTAGAAAGGTAAAATTTTTATCTGAGGGCATAAAACACTTCATCAGTTTTAAAGCCACATCTGCAAGGACTGGATCAAGAGCAGAAACAGGCATTTTTCTTCATTCTGGCTTGTCTGTGAGTTTAAGACTTTTAACAACAGTTTTAAAAATACTTAAACCTGGATAGAAACACTTGCAATATGCTAGGTATGAGAGTGCCCTGCATGCCTCTGGTTTTAATCTGGTTCTCTTGATGGGATAAACTACAGGGTTGAATTGGTAACTGGATTATTGCCTCATAAAACAGCATGAGGTTACTATTATCCTTTAATTTTATATCTTTATTAGGGAGTAATGTTGGTCTTATTTAAATCACTGACTTTTCTAATGGTTTTTTCTCCTCTTTTACAAATTTATAAAACTAAACCCTAAAGGATTTGTTCTAAGTGCAATTGGCATAACTGCCATTATAAAACTCATTGTGTTAGCAGTTGGTTATAATCAGCTGCTTGAACCGAGCTCAAAATGTAGCAGGATTTAGCTGTCGATAGGTAAAATTCTGATAAAATATTAAGTCTGAATTTTATTTTTAAAAGCTCCATTTCCAGTAAGAGCATTCAAATTTTGTGGCAGTGTGAAAATGAACCACAGACCTCTAGAAACCACTTTAAATTTAGCATGTTCATGCGAAGGGTTCTGAACTTACTGTGCATTTCTGCAAAGATCAAAACGAGCTCATCTTTTTCTTGCAATTCAGTAAAGTGTAAAAGTTTATGAAGGTCAGTCTCTTTTGGAAGGGAATTAATACAAGTGGCATGTTTGATCATAGAATTGCCTGGCCTGGAAAACAAACCTTAAGATCACTGAGTCCAACAATAATCTAACATCTCCCTCTACATGTCCCTAAGCACCTTATCCAAACGTTTTTTAAACACCCCCGGGACAGTGACTCCACCACCTCCCTGAGCAGCCTATTCCAGTGCCCAGTGAACCTTTTGGTGAAGAAATTTTTCCCAATATCTAATCTAAACCTGCCCTGGTACAACTTGAGGCCATTTCTTCTCATCCTATCGCTAGTTACCTGGGAGAAGAGGCTGTCCCCCACCTTGCTGCAACCTCTTTTCAGGTAGTTGTAAAGAGCAATGAAGTCTCCCCTCAGCCTCCGCTTCTCCAGGCTGAACAACCCTAGCTCCCTCAGACACTCCTCATTGGCTTTGTGTTTAAGACCCCCCCACCAGCCTCATTGCCCTTAATGATGTGATCCAGTAGCTACAGCCACCTGACATTTGGGACACAACATGTATTGTAGGTGAGTCACAGGCAGTTCTTAATAGTGAAACTGTTGGACACACATGATCAGGTTGTATTTAAAATATTGATGCACTCTATTTTTAAGGGGAAAATGTGGCATCTATCTGTTAATGTCAGTATGCTTTGGTTCAGAACAGAATTAGTACAGAAAAATATATGGAAATGGGTCTGTCTGTTATGGCTCTAGTTGAGCTTCACACAGAAAGTGTCATCTTCACTGACCAACAGACAGAATTAGAGCATTTATTATTTGAATCCAAGCCAGGCAGGGACTTGTTCAGTAATCTTAAAAACTAATCAAACAGTTTCTTCCAGAACTAGGGAGTGACCATTTCTTTCTGCAGGCAGTCTTACTAATGAAGTGACATGCACATGCAGATTAAAGCAGAAATTAAAGCAGATTGTGTTTAAGTTAGAATAGAATAGAACAGAACAGAATAGACTAGACTAGACTAGACTAGACTAGACTAGAATAGACTAGAATAGAATAGAATAGAATAGAACAGAACAGAATAAACCAGGTTGGAAGAGACCTTCAAGATCATCATGTCCAACCCATCATCCAACACCATCTAATCAACTAAACCATGCAACCAAGCACCCTATCAAGTCTCCTCCTGAACACCTCCAGTGATGGTGACTCCACCACCTCCTCAGGCAGCCCATTCCAATGGACAATTAATCTCTCTGTGTAGAACTTCTTCCTAACATCCAGCCTAAACCTCCCCTGGTGCAGCTTGAGACTGTGTCCTCTTGTTCTGGTGCTGGTTGCCTGGGAGAAGAGACCAGCCCCGGTCTGTCTACAACCTCCCTTGAGGTAGTTCTAGACAGCAATAAAGTCTCCCCTGAGCCTCCTCTTCTCCAGGCTAAGCAACCCCAGCTCCCTCAGCCTCTTCCCATAAGGCTTGTGTTCCAAACCCCTCACCAAGTTATTAATGGAACATTTTGGGATCCATTGTGAAAATGTGCCTTTGTGTTTGAAATTGGCTCTTTGGGGAGGGGCTGCCACAGGGTATACTCTGTAGAGCTGCTTTCTGTCAAAATACCCATTGGGTTTGATAGGCTTCTCTCTGCAATTTGCCTATAGTGGGTGTTTTGAAGCAGCCTTTCAATTCACCTTTTGTCTCCATTGGACAAACACTGCAAAGGTGTGGGCTGTGATTTGGCAGAAAATTTATGGGAAATGGTCACTCTTTTGGTGAAAGTCTCATAGGTGAAGATGTTAATGCCTTGGATTCTTCTGAAATTCAATCATTGCAGGTGTTTTGTTTTTTTTTTTTTTTTTTTTAAACAAGCAAACAAACAAAAAATCAAAAAATAATTATATTCAGCTTTACAATGAATCTTTTTCTTATTGTCTTCACTTAGCCTGTATCTGGGGCTAAACTATAGCAGCTGCTTTACCACCCAGTGGAGCCTCCCAAGCAGAGAAGGGAATCAGGAAAAGAAGCAATGATCCACAGGATGAAATGGAAAAGGTTTTAATGAAATAGCCAAATTAACACCAATGTCAATATGAGATATATAAAGTTACACTCAGCTCAGAGAAGTGCAGTAATGGCAATATCTGGGGGGGCAGTTCTCCAAAGCAGGATAACGAATAGGAGCAGGATAAGGAGGAGCCCAAAAAAGAGACTTATCTGAACAAACTTTCTCCTTTGTACTGACTGTGATGCTCACAGCAATCTTGGCTGACTCAGATATGCTGCTGGCCTGCAGCCCCTGGTTGGCCTGGGATTCTGTCCCAGCAAAACCCCAGGACACTTACATAACTTATGTAACATCATGGCAAAAATTAATGAAATGAAAACTGAAATGGTTTTGGGTCTTAGAGGGAAAGGAAAACAGGAGGCTGTAATGCAGTGGCAGGAAAAATCCAGGTAGGATTGGAAAGAAAGGGGCTGTAAATGTGCATGTGTGTATGTTCTGGGAAATACATAATATGAAACATGAGAAAATTTAGTGAGTTACATTTTGGGGAGTCAGCAGAGGTGTATGGCAAGTAAGTGACATTTCAGAGAGGAGGTATTCACAGGACGGTATAGGGAGGCGGGTGCAATGGCTTGTAGCTCCGTTTCCTTTCAGAAGTTCTCTGAGTGCCAACAGAACTATGTGTTATTTAAGCTCATATAAGAAGTGGTTATATTTATGCAAGGTGGAGGTAACATGAGGTATAAGCGTTTTCTGGTCAGAATTTAAACCACAGATCCATAATATGTTTATGTTCTTGGAGATACATCTAGGTAACAGCTTGTTGGGGTGCCTTGTTGATAAATAAATACAGGTTGGTTTGGGTTCCTTAATGTACATGTCCAGAGAAGGGCCACAAGGATGATCAGAGGGCTGGAGCACCTCTCCTGTCAGGACAGACTGAGGGAGTTGGGCTTGTTCAGTTTGGAGAAGAGAAAGCTCTGAAGAGACCTTATTGTGGCCTTTCAATATCTGAAGGTGGCCTACAAGAAACCTAGTGAAGGACTTTTTAGGTTGTTGGGAAGTGATAGGACTAGGGAGAATGGATCCAAGCTAGAGGAGGATAGATTTAAATTAGATATTAGGAAGAAGTTCTTCACCATAAGGGTGGTGAGACAGTGGAACAGGTTGCATATGGGGGTGGTGGAAGGCCCATCCCTGGATGTTTTTAAGGCCAGGCTGGATGTGGCTCTGGGCAACCTGAACTAGTGGAGGGTGTCCCTGCCCATGGCACAGGAGTTGGAACTAGAATATCCATGGGGTCTCTTCCAACCCTGACAGTTCTGTGATTCTATGGTTCTGTATGTATGTATTTAACAGATTGTATTTTTTTTTAAATGCAATGCTGGCTTTGATTGAAGAACATTGTGATTATTGCATCTGTGAAATATTACTGGCAATTGTTTTGTTCCAAATCATTCAAATTTGCATAACCCCAGAGCAGATCTTTTCTGAGGATGGAGATTGCAATGTAATAGTGTGGCTCTATTGTTAAGGTTACCATAATCATTTTTATGCAGAGCTCTTAGAAAATAGAATTTTCCCATTGAAGATCTCAATATTTGATGAGAGTTATTCACCCTATGAGAGGAGGCATAGACATCTCAGATAATTAGGGTAATGTCTGTCATTTAGCACTTTGTAGGGAACTGCTTATTATAAACCACTTTGTGTATTCTATTTAATCCTAAAGGAATTTAATGGACCTTACAGAAGGGACTCCATGGTGATAATTGCTTAATAACCTTTTTCTGCCAGACACTTAATGGCTAAGAGGTTATCATTAAATGTGTATTAAGCAGTTATGTTCCATGTACCATAATTGTCTTTCTCATATGGCCTCCCAAGGGTTTATCCTTTCTTTTATAATTAAACCACTGCCTGTATTACACATTTTAGCTTTTTATTGGTTTGTTTTCATAACTATTTTTTTCCTTGCAGGAGTCGAATAATAATGAGTGTGTTCCTGTTTCTGTTGGTGTATTTTAGATAGGTTCCTGAAATAATATTGAAATGTCATATTAGGCTTCAGAGGTGCTGCAGATTTTAGTGGAACCACAGCTTCAGTTAAGGTGTTTATTTATTGCAAATTCACCTGAAAGGTGGGAATCACAGGCTAACCTACTGATTTATTTTTCTTTCCTTTTTATTTTAGACTACTGAAGTGTAAATTGAAGGGAAGATCATTTCTGCTTGTGAGGGAAAAGAAAAGTGAATTACCCTCATGGAAGACTCTCAGGATCTAAGTGATCAATCAGTAAGTTGCAAGTGTGCTAAACTGGATGGAATAAGTTGAACTCGGTTCAAGTTGTGTCTGAAAGAGTTTTTCTTCATATTTGATTGGGGAAAGCTTCTGAGCTCCTAGATTCAAACCTTTTCTTTGTTCACACGCAAAATGGGTGGCTTTAATCCTTTTTACCTGTAATCATAGAATTATAGAATGCACTGGGTTGGAAGGGACCTTTAAAGGTCACCTAGTCCAACCTTCTTCCACTAAGTTACTGTTGAAAGGTAAAAGGTCATAGTTCCATAGAATTTTGCAGAACTAAAATTGTTGGAGGGTTGATGAATATATCTAAGGTATAGTAGAAGAAAAGAATGTTAAAAACCTGCACAGTGAATGCCTTGTTGAAATAATAGTATCGAAATGTATATCCATAGTGGTCTGTCACTTTCACCAAATCAAGTGTTGGCAAAAATGCAAAGAAATTTCACGTGGTCAGGCTGTGGCAGGTGACATACACGAAGTGTTTCAGGACTCCCTCAGATTTTGAGAGGATTGTGAGGATTTGTGGTATGTCTGTCCCATGGCAGAGAGAGATTGATGAAATAGATGGGAAATATAGGGTGATCCTTCTTGCTTTTTAAACTTTCCTTTCTCTTAAGGATGTGGTCTCCAAACTTCTTATCATCAGTCTGCTGTTCTGAGGAAGCAGCATGCTTTGGTCACATTTAAAGTTTACTGGACTTGCCATTCAAAGTATTGGCTTTGATTATTAGAATAAACTAGAATAAACCAAACCAGGTTGGAAGAGACCTTCAAGATCATCGTGTCCAACCCATCAACCAATCCAACCCACCCAAACAGCTAACCCATGGCACCAAGCACCCCGTCAAGTCTCCTTCTGAACACCTTCAATGACGGCGACTCCACCACCTCCCCGGGCAACCCGTTCCATAGCGCAATCACTCTTTCTGTATAGAACTTCTTCCTAACATCCAACCTGAACCTCCCCTGGCGCAGCTTGAGACTGTGTCCTCTTGTTCTGGTACTGGGTGCCTGGGAGAAGAGACCATCATCAGCCTGTCTACAACCTCCCTTCAGGTAGTTGTAGAGAGTGATAAGGTCACCCCTAAGTCTCCTCTTCTCCAGGCTAAGCAGCCCCAGCTCCCTCAGCCTCTCCTCATAGGGCTTGTGTTCCAAACCCCTCACCAACTTTGTTGCTCTTCTCTGGACTCGTTCCAGCAAGTCAACATCCTTCCTAAACTGAGGGGCCCAGAACTGGACACAGTACTCGAGGTGTGGCCTAACCAGTGCAGTGTACAGGGGCAGAATGACCTCCCTGCTCCTGCTGGCCACACTGTTCTTGATGCAGGCCAGGATGCCATTTGCCCTCTTGGCTGCCTGGGCACACTGCAGGCTCATGTTAAGCCTACCATCAACCAGCACCCCCAGATCCCTCTCTGCCTGGCTGCTCTCTAGCCACTCTGACCCCAGCCTGTAGCACTGCATGGGGTTGTTGTGGCCAATGTGCAGAACCTGGCATTTGGATGTGTTAAATCTCATGCCGTTGGATTCTGCCCATCTGTCCAGCCTGTCCAGGTCTCTCTTTTAATACCTTCATTTCTAATGGTGGCAGTACTGGCAGATTTTGCTAGTACTATGATCCCCAGCTTGGGCTTGATCTGCTGAAGATCTATACAGGGATTTAATATTTCTATTTTTGCCCTGCTGAGGGAGAGGTTATCCATGTGTATAAACTAACCTGATTTTTATTTTTCATATCAGAAACTTTTATAGGCAATACAAGTACAAGGAATTGAAAACAAGGTTGCATGCATTTTTTAAATGTCAGTAATTTAATAAGGAGTGCTTTAGTCCTGAATTGATAGCTGCTCTCTGAGATTTTATCTTGGATAGAGTTTTATTGCTTTTTAAAAATGATACAGAACTGGAAATCTTAAGTCACCATGGCACTACTCAGGACAGCTGCATGTATTTATGTATTTAAACTGTTCCCAACCAAAACTTTAGAGAATGTAAATGCTACATAACTTCATAATTTAATAAAGTTATATAAAGGTTATAAAAGATTAAGCAGAAGTTCTTACCTCATAGTCTGTGAAACAATTATGCTGTGTGATATGCATGGAGCAGTTATTAATAGGAAGTGGGCAAGCCAGTTTAGCTTAGTACAAAAAAGTATTTTTATAGCAGTTAAAATGATTTTGCACTGCTGGATGCCTGAGTAGCCATTTTCCTGCCTTATGATAGTCTCTGCAGTATTTTTCATAGTGGTAGTCAACTTTCTGCAGTATTTTCCATAGTTGCTACATAGCTTTATGCTAATATGTGAGAACAGACTTGCAGGCTAAAAAACAAGGTGAAATCTGTGTTGTGTTGCGTATGGAGATAACACAAGGACAGGAAATTCTGCTATTAGTGTCACCGAAAATTGTGCTTCCAAACAAGAGTTTATTATTCTTGCTCTTTGCTGAACAGTGCAGAACTTCAACATAATTGATGCACTGAATTTAGGGAGTAGAACCTCAAGCAATGCTCAGCTGATAGAAGGAAATGTTTTAGCTCTTGTAGGCCACAGAGCTTGGGAAAAACTGCAACTGTGTAGAGAGAAAAAGCCTTTAGCTGATTACCAACGGCCATTGTGACTCAGGAAGCCACACAACTACCTGAGAATAAGAGCTGGTAAACATTGCAAGAGAGTCTTTTATCTTCTCTCTGAACTTAGATAAGAGATGCTTGATCGTTTGCCTTTTGTCTAACCCCTGCCTGGGCCTTCCCCGGCGATGTGTGTTCCCTGGTATTTTCTCGGCAGCCAATCACGAATCTGTAACTGTCAGACGGACACATTTAATTACCAATCAATAGTTGCTTTTGATTATGTTGCCCTATATAAAGAAAAGACTTTGTACAATAAGGTAGACACTTTGCTTGCAACAAGCTTTGTCTCCATCTCTCAATCGCGGTAATAATGAGTGGAAAGAGTCACTTTTCATCATTGTCTTCATCCATAGCACTCAGACTAAGATCTCACCAAGATGTTCTGGGAAAAGAATTTGTGGTGTGAGGCCCATCTGTGTGGCCACTGAGCTTTCATTTACCCACTTCAGAAGTCTTTCACTGTTATGTCCTGGCTAAACTCCTCTCACAGCCAAATTTTGAAAAATAAAATAGTGCTGCTGTCTTAGTTCTTTACAGGCTGTGGGACAGGACTGTGGTTTAGAGATGACAGGTAGAATGGAGCATTCTTTAGATGAGGCTTTGTTGGTTTAAGCTCTAGTAAGTTACGAGATGTGTATATTACACCCCTTCTGCTTGTACTGCCCTAGAGTTTTGTAATGCTTAATATGTTTTGCACCGGTTACCTGTAGGTGGTTTCTGCTCATCATGGAGGATTTCTGCTTCTTGACATGTTTGTGGAGCCCAAGTATTCTGTCCTGGCTTCAGGATTCCTTTTTGGGAGCTAGGAGTTTAAGATTTAGAACATGGAAATTCAAGGAGTCTAACAATCCAGCCACTGCTGTCAGGGTGTTACATTGTATGAATAAGCATGAATTTGAGACCTGCACTCAAACTTGTGCTGGCACTTTTGCCCTGAATATTCTAGTCCTTGGTTAATTGAAAGACTGACTATCTCTGCCACCAAGATGGGTTAGAAGATACTTGTTGTTGGATAATACGTTTCATGGATGCTTGGGTTTTCTGAATAGAGAGATTCCTTTACTGAGTTAATTTCCCTGAGCAGCCTGTTAAGGGCCTTTCATCCTTGGGAGAGGAAGCCTGACATATTTACTTACACATTAGTTTTCACATTTTACCTTAAAGAAAATAAATTATACTAATTTCTGCAAGTAGGTCATGCTCCTGAAGTATGATGGACTGTAATATAGCTTTTATTGCGACAGTCTGCCCCATGATTCTGAGATTTCTCTTACTGTTCCAACTTGAGATTTTGTTTTCTGTCTTCTGCCTTTTAAAAACACACTAAAAAGAACTCACTGGTTCCATGATTTCTGTCTCTAAACACTACCACAGTGAGGTGAAACTGACATGATCATAGTTATGAGCAGTTCCACAGCATCCCTGTTGCCATATAAGACATAAACCATTTCACTCCTGTCTCAGAGCAGTGTCTGCGTGACCACATGCTGCTTCACAAATCTGAATGCACCCCTCTTCTCTGAGCCTCTAATGAATTTCACTTGAGTGAATTGAGCAGCTGCTGCGTTTTCTCAGATGCCAGCTTGATTAGATGTAATATATACATAAGGTACTGCATCATGTCACTAATTTCTTTTTTCTTTTTCTTTTCTTTAATTTGTAGCCCCTGCTACATTTTAAATGCTTATGAAGTGACTGACCAGAAGTCAGTCTCCTTCCCTGATGAGGTCTCACAGAGCCTCTGTGCTGAGAAATCTGTTCTGCTTGCTTTCCTAAGCCTTCATTCTCCCATTCCCATGTGGTAGAGGTGGGGGAACTGAGTCTTAATTTAGATCACACAGTGATAAAAAGTCAGAATCAGAGCAGAGTTTATTATACTTTTTTACACATAGCTGTGTAGGTAATTATAAAAGTATAGATGTTTTATAGGTGTTTGGATTCGCCTCGACTGATGCTTTCAGGACCAGATGTAAGCAAGCAAAGATGTTTATTACATTATACAGCAAAGTTACGTAGTCTATCAGAAGGCACATGTGTCACATCTCAATTGGTCATAGCTGTATTTTAGAGATGAGCAGGAAAATGATGCAAGTTACTGTCTGACAAAGAAGAGAATTGTACCCTCAGGTACAGTAGAGAGCCAGGAGGTTCTTTCAGCTGGTGTGGAGCAGGCTGTTCTGGGTCTTACTATGCTGCTGTACTTCTAGGGTCGGTATGTATTGAAGAGCTTTCAACTTACTTTATTTTTCCAGTTCCAGATGCAGAATATGCTTGCACATCCAGTCACAGGAAGGAAATCTGTTCATTGATAGAAAGGTTCATCTTATAGCATTCAGGAAGAAAAAGAAGAAAATAGTAAGAGAGGTATTCTGGTGTGATGTCTGTCACCAGGTGTAGGCCATTACTTATCAAGTAAAATAATATTTAAGTTATAAATACAGATTACTTTACAAACACAGATATGTCTAGGTAAAAACATAGTTTTAGTAGTTGTTGTCGCCATACAATAAATAAAGAAAGAAAATGTAATGCAATATATTCTATGTTATGTTATTGCTATCCTTCAAAATAAGTATGCTGGGTTTTACTAAATTCTAACTAGAAGTACTCTTTTTCCCCCAAAAATACATGTTGAAAATGTTTTACTTCTGAAATGGAAGAGAAGGAAACGTTACAGATCTGTATTTATGAAGAATCTAGCATTTGGGGACAAAAGTGTTTTCAGATTAGTCTTGGAGATGATTAATAAAATTATGTATGTTTGGCACCTAAATAGTCCTCTGTTGTGCATTGGTATAGCAAACACACATAGGATTTTGAAAACTACACTCCTACATTCTTTATTTTACCTTCTCCTAGTCCTCATTTGCCGTTCAATCAGAATTAGACGAAAAATAATTTGGCCACCAACTTGCTAGTTTAGGGTTTCAAAGGGCCTTATTAGAAACTGGTGTAATTTCATCCCCTGGCCCTTTTATATAACAGTGTGCATATTTAGATTGCTTCATTTTCACCTAGAATTAAACAATAGGCTGCAGTGCTCTGGGACAGGACACTAGCATATGCGAGGCTAAACCTGAACGAGCAGGTTTTCTTTTTTGTGACATTTGGACAATCATCCCCCTTGTGCGCTGGGTAAGTTCTTTGTTTTTCATCAGATTATAGAGACTGTCATATCTGTTACTTGCATTAATGCCCTACTTGCAGCTGGACAATCCCTGGCAACCTTTTCAGACCGTATTGTTTCCCCATTTTTGTTTTGTTTTAATGTGTGGAGGTGTCAGATGGGACCCCCTTGCAGATCAGTTTCCACTTGGAGCTCTGCTTTGTTGCATGAGCCCTGTGCCCGCAGCATTTAGTCTTCCTTGCTCCGGGATGGGCAGACTGCTTGGGCCCTGGCAACTTCAGCTGAATCTCAGGTCAATGAAAAGGAAAATAGTTTCAGTTCTTTTACTGAGTTTTAAATGCCAGTCATAGTTTAGAAGACTCTACTGTATTGCAGCATAGCGTGTTGTGGTTCTTATCTCTGTGATGTCAATTTTTGTGGGATTTAGAATATTACAGGCAATTCATCTTGTCAAATTATCAATGTTGGTTGAAAGAGACCTCTGGAAGTTCCATAGTCCAGCTTCTGGACATGAAATGCTGGCTGCATGTGCAAATACTTCCCTGTTATGAAAGCAGTGAACTATATCAAATAGCAGTAAGCAAGTACCTTCTAAAGAAATTACAGGTTTCGCAAGCAAAAAATATTTGCCTTAATGAGTGAGTACTTTGGTTTTAAACAAAAGCAGCCATTGAAGAAAAATACCTTAACTTGAAATCAGCTGAAGTAAAAGATAACCAACATATCTTTTCCGAGATATATTTCAGAACATTTCAGAGAGTTGCTTAGGTATTTTATTACCCTCTTTGTATAGACGCAGATTTGGCACAGAAGGATGGCTTGCTGTAGGTGACCAAAAATATCACCCACTTTGAATTACAAAAGATGAAGAATAAAGCGTAATACCATAATTCCTTGTCTGTAACATAAGAGAATTTGAGGTGGAAACATCACTGTCGTTCTCCCCGTGCTGCAACACCTTTACCTATGGCCTAACAACCTCACTGAACATATAAATAGGCTATTCTTTTTTCCTCGTTACTTTGCCCTCTACCGCTTCAGCAGTCTGCCAGTTCTATATCATAATCCAGCAGTGCTAAATTTGAAGGTGCTTTTTCCAAACTACACTAGTGGTTGTGTATGTGTTTTATTCTTCACATTTACCAAACAGGACAGACCAAATGAAACAACACTCAGAAGCAGGTAATGCACTTTGGCATGCAGAGTTGATTTGTGTTGTATATGAATTGCACATCATTGGAGAAATGATATGAACATACAAATGCTCACTGTTGACACACATGTAGTAGAAATGTGTGTTTCTTTCTGATTTAATTAAAATTATGATTTGAAAGCTTTACATATAAAAGCCTTGTATGGGCTGGTTTTGATAACAAGGGAAAACAATAAAAAGGAATACATTCTGTTATCACATACTGTCCTTGGACCACTGACAAGTACTGACACATAGCTACTACGTAGTTTGTTATGACTGGTATTCCTGCCTCCAAAGAGGCCTCAGACTGGAGTTTTGAGAATAAAACTACTTGGGAAAATTGCTACTTCCAAAAGCTACACAAACTTCCCTCAAAGTAGATACTTTCTTCTGCATAGGGTCCTTCTCTAGGGTTCCTGGAAGAAAGAATTCTGTATTAGTAGTGATATTATAGCTCTGATGTTATATGGATATCAGAGGCTACTTGTGTCATGTGGTATTATAATAGATAATACCCAAGATGAAGAAAAAACTTGCAGGTATAAAAATTCATTTTCAAGGCCTGAAAACTGGGCCAACTGAGAATGCTGGAGTTTCAGCAAGAGCTAATTCACATAAGAAGAGGTTTGTAGATGTGCATGTGTACATAAGATTTGGAACATATGAGCCAGTCTGATAAAATTCTTGCCTCTCTCTATAAATGGTGCTTATTTGTATGAAACCATCAGAATCTAAAAGACAAATTTCAGGCTCTGCAGATGGATTATGCTTGTAAGACATGATACTTGTTCAAGTATTTTAAATGCCAAATTTATAAATGTCATACTTTTAACTGATTTTAATGTTGCACTTTATTTTGGAATGGAGTTTCCTGGCATGTCCATGTCAGTCCTGTCTGTGAATGAAGAGGAAAATATAATTTCCTTAGGATAGAAGCCTAGGCTTCTGATCTTGACAGGTGATGTGAACATGCCCAGAAATAGTTTTTCTTCAATAAAGGGGAGTCAGCTTTTTAATGCACACAGAATATTTGACAGCATGACAGTGAATCCATCTTCTCTAGCCTATGGTTTATTCTCATTTGGTTATTGTAAAAAGTCCAGATGCAGCAGTGTGCTGAAGAATATGTGGGACTTAAGGGATGTGATTAAGCCCACTGAAATCAGTGAGGTTTCTTATGTGCTTTAATTTAGGCCTCTTCTTAAATACTTTTCTGGAACAGACTTGGAAATACAGTACAAAATAAAAGTCATAATTCCAGAAACATTTTACTGGCAAATGCTTCTGAATGATTTGTGGCTATGGCTAATATTTGTTCAGCATCATGTAACAGCCATGGTTTCTTTCTTTTCCCTGTAGTAACTTTTCTTTGAGCCTTACCTCAGTATCTGAGTGGTTGACTTGCAAGTCAGCTTCTATTAAAAACCAGAAGAATGAGAGGGAGAAGTGAAACATTTTTCAATAATAAAATTATGCTAGATGAAGAATCTAATTTCCTACTTTATAATTTATGTCTTAAACACTTTGAGCACATGTAGACCCACTAAACCACAGTCATACTCCTTTTCTTCTTTTATATTAAGTTAAATCTTTAGAACTTAGAAGAAGTTAAAAGTCTTGAAATGTTATGGCTACATTGAATGGAAACAGTTTTGCCCTAATATAACATAAGGCAGAACTTGTCCCAGAGGATTCCAGTGAGGGAAAAAACCCAAATTTTTGTAGCTTATTTTATTAGAATAGAATAAACCAGGTTGGAAGAGACCTTCAAGATCATTGTGTCCAACTCTATCAACCAATCCAACCCACCTAATCAACTAAACCATGGCACCAAGCACCCCATCAAGTCTCCTCCTGAACACCTCCAATGACGCTGACTCCACCACCTCCCTGGGCAGCCCATTCCAATGGGCAATCACTCTCTGTATAGAACTTCTTCCTAACATCCAACCTAAATCTCCCCTGGTGCAGCCTGAGACTGTGTCCTCTTGTTCTGGTGCTGGCTGCCTGGGAGAAGAGACCAACATCCACTTTCTACAACCTCCCTTCAGGTAGTTGTAGACAGCAAAAAGGTCACCCCTGAGTCTCCTCTTCTCCAGGCTAAGCAGCCCCAGCTCCCTCAGCCTCTCCTCATAGGGCTTGTGTTCCAAACCCCTCACCAACTTTGTTGCCCTTCTCTGGGCACGCTCCAGCAAGTCAACATCCTTCCTCCTTCCTTTACTTATTAATTAATAAAATAGTTTGGGCTCAGTTCCTCCATGTTCCTGAAAGCTGATGACAGATGAGAGTATTGTTGCTGTAGCATGTTTTGCAGCATACCAGCACTTGGACTTCAGCACTGATTGTACCTTAGTCAAAGAGAGCCACCCAAATTTGAAACATCATTGTATCTGAGAGACAAGAGTTTTGTGTTGGACTGTTGCTCTTATAAAGGCAACTTCCAGGTTAGCAACTAAGTTTATTTTAGCCGGGACCAGAGCTGTCTGAACAAGGTTTTTCTTAGATGTTGCAGCAGACCGAGTTTGTCATGCCTCTCTCTATGTATGTTAACTGCATCCTAACACAAGTTGCATTATATTTAAGGCAAAACCAGACCTGAATGTTGTCAAACAGAGCCACTAATAATAACCTGAGAGCACAGTGATCTTAAGGGTCTTTTCTAAGCAATGCAATTCTATGATTCTATTTGCCAGCTAATGACAGGGCTGAGAAATAACTCTGAAAAGATCTACAGTCCTGTATTTAAGATCATGTATTTGAAATTGAAGATATTTATAGAAAATTTACTTACCATGGAAAATCTAGGTCACCCATAGCAAAATTGTTGTGTGTTAGTGGAGCCAAGACATTTCCCCATTTCCGAGTGCATTACCTGAAGAAAATACAATAAAACAGCAATGGGGGAGGAAAAAAAAGTCTAGCTGGTTGGCACAGCTGCCTTTGGATAACCCCGAGTCTTGAATGCCGTAGGACATGGGTTAATGCAAGTATATTCTTCTGCAGATACCAGTAGATGACAGAGCTGTATTGGCAATAGGCAGAGAAGATATTTCCTTCTGCAGTTGAGACTGGTATAAATTCTGATCTGATAAGTTTAATGTGCTTTCCTGTAGTGAAAGCAAAAGCTGAGTACAGAGATCTGAATAATCTTGCTCTCAGATGTTCTTTATAGCATGAATTGTCACCGATAAGCATTAGAAAATCTTTACAGTAAATAGCAGCAATAAAACAGGTTTTTAAAAAATCATCTAAAAGTAATAAAAGTAGCATTGTAACAAGACCCAGCATATTATAGTATTTTTTATACATTACCAGTGTAACACTTTTGATGTGACTTTCCTGACCAATTTCTGACAAAAGTTTATAAGACACTACTGCTGACCAACATGCCTTTTTAATGCTAATGGAGAACATGTGAGGGTTTAGCTTTTTCCTTGTGAAAACATTTCTGGAAGTTAGGATTTGGTAGCATCAAAAGGAAAAGAATCCTTTGCAAAACAGATTTCAAAGTGGAGACTAAATGCAGTGTTTTTCTCCTTGAGGTCCTTGAGTCTGAATTCATTGTTGAACTCAGGAGTATGCAGGGTGGCATTCTCACCTGTATTTTCAGTGTGCTTTTTGCTCTACAGCTCACAAGCAGATAAGGTACAGGGAAAGTACTTGGGAGTGTCTCTGATTCAGAGGACCTAGAAGAAAGGTGCATTTTGATCCCTGTAGTTTCTTCCAGGCAACAAGCACCAGAACAAGAGGACACAGTCTCAAGCTGCACCAGGGGAGGTTTAGGCTGGATGTTAGGAAGAAATTCTACACAGAGAGAGTGATTCGCCATTAGAATGTGCTGGCTGGGGAGGTGGTGGAGTCACCATCACTGAAGGTGCTCAGGAGGAGACTTGATAGGGTGCTTGGTTGCATGTTTTAGTTGATTAGGTGGTGTTGGATGATAGGTTGGACACAATGATCTTGAAGGTCTCTTCCAATCTGGTCTGGTCTATTCTATTCTATTCTATTCTATTCTATTCTATTCTATTCTATTCTATTCTATTCTATTCTATTCTATTCTATTCTATTCTATTCTATTCTATTCTATTCTATTCTATTCTTCAGTTCCTTCTGTGGGTCTACCTCCTATCCAATCTGGGAAATACTGTACATAGAGATTTTGACATATATATGATATTTGATAAGGCAATATGAAGCTGAAACATAAAAAGTGACAAACTGCTTTTGGCTTTGAATTTTTAGTCTTTGGTTCTGGGCCACATGAAATTTTTGTTCATGTGATTCAATCAAAGCATAGCATGAAATGAGCTATAGCAAACCTCACTGATTTCTGAACTGAAAAGTAATAGTTTTCTAATTTCAGTTAGCAATGTTGTTAAAAAATTAGCATAGGTTTCAAGTTTGTCATTGTCACAGAATCACATAATATATCTGGTTGGAAGAGATCTCAAAGATCCCCCAGTCCAACTTGTCACAAGTCACTTTCCCTGGAGATTGTGTACCTTATCTTGCTGGACGTGGCAGTGTAGTTACTAAATTATCTTCTAAAAAACAGCTAAAGTATTATTGTAGTCCAGAAACCAGCCGTGAGTAGAGTGTACTTAAACCATCTTTAGGAATTCTTCCTACTGACACAGTAAGTGGAAACTGTGCATTGATCAGCTCAGGTATGGTTAAGTGTGAGAAAGAACTTGTTCACTGCATGATTAGAACAGAACAGAACAGAACAGAATAGAATAGAATAGAATAGAATAGAATAGACCAGGTTGGAAGAGACCTTCAAGATCATCACATCCAGCCCATCAACCAACCCAACCCACCTAATCAACTAAACCATGCAGCCAAGCACCCTATCAAGTCTCCTCCTGAACACCTCCAATGATGGTGACTCCACCACCTCCCTGGGCAGCCCATTCCAATGGGCAATCACTCTCTCTGTGTAAAACTTCCTCCTGACCTCCAGCCTGAACCTCTCCTGGCACAGTCTGAGACTGTGTCCTCTTGTTCTGGTGCTGGTTGCCTGGGAGAAAAGACCAACATCTGCCTGTCTACAACCTCCCTTCAGGTAGTTGTAGAGAGTTGTAGTATTTCAGAACATCTGAATTTTTTGTCTGAGTGCCTCACAGTACTCGAAAATGATACTTTCTATTAGCATATTTTCTAAAAAAGACAATGGAAAATATCAACTTTCACAAGCCAGTCTAATCAAGAGTGTATTTAACTATAGTGAGTAAGCTTTAAAACTCAGGGAAAGTTAAAAAATGAAAGAAAAGAAAAAAGAGAGAGAAAGAGAAAGAAAATAATAATGACACAGCTGATTTATCCCACTGGGAATCTTCCCTTTATTACTCTACGAAATGGACAGTTCCCTTTTTGGAGTTTGAAACTTTCTTTAGCATTAGTAGTTGCTAGTATCCTTCCAGCAGACTGTCTTCTTCCAGTTGAGCCATCCCCTGCGTAGTGAGAGGAAGAAAATACAGTAAAGTTCATTTTTCCTTATGAGTACTATTTTAAGATATTGCTCAAATGAAGAGATTCAGTTTGTGAGTTTTGGCTGTGAGTGGTTTCCTTTCTGTGTCTATGCAGCACAGGTTACCTGGCCCCTTGGACTGGAAGGATTTAACTGGAGCCATCACTGCTTAAGTTCAGTAATTCTAAAATTCTTTCCAGGCAAGACTGTTCTGTAAATCTCAGCTAAAATGGAAAACATCAACAAGGTTGTTTACTTTAGTCAAATACTATGGCAGATTTGAATTAATATAACTTTTTCCTCATCTTCTCTTTAGTAGCATGGCTCTAGTAGCAACTGCATGTTAATACCTCTAAAGAGAAAGATTGGAAAGGGTAGATCAGAAACAGTGTCTGAAGTGGAGAGGAATAAACCTTTATTAGAATAAACCAAACCAGGTTGGAAGAGACCTTCAAGATCATCGTGTCCAACCCATCAACCAATCCAACCCACCCAAACAGCTAACCCATGGCACCAAGCACCCCATCATGTCTCCTTCTGAACACCTTCAATGACGGCGACTCCACCACCTCCCCGGGCAACCCATTCCAATGGGCAATCACTCTTTCTGTATAGAACTTCTTCCTAACATCCAACCTGAGCCTCCCCTGGTGCAGCCTGAGACTGTGTCCTCTTGTTCTGGTAAATGATGCTAGCATTGACAGTTTTATGTGGATCATTTTCCTGAACATACAGGAGGTGTGTAAACTCTTGTCAATACACCAATTGTTTTATGACAAATACTCTACACCGTTGACATGCCATATTGTTTCTTCTTGAGACCCCACCTGGAGTACTGTATCCACTTCTGGAGCCCCTGTTACAGGAATGATCTGGATGTGCTGGAGCGTGTCCAGAGAAGGGCCACGAGGATGATTAGAGGGCTGGAGTGCCTTGCCTGTGAGGACAAACTGAGGGAGTTGGGGCTTTTCATTCTGGAGAAGAGAAGGCTCTGAGGAGACCATATTGTAGCCTTCCAGTATCTGAAGGGGGCCTACAAGAAACCTGGTGAGGTATTTTTTAGGGTGTCAGGCAATGATAGGAGAGAGAATACATAGTCTTGCAAGTTTTAAATGCTGAAATAGAGCAAAAGATGCAACATAGCTACCATGGGGAAAAAAGACTGACCAAGTGTGCAAATGGCAACTGTGAGGATACCTTGACCAAATACATAGAGAGTAATGAAGAAATGTGAAAAGCAGCATGGCTTCCTACTGCGGTGGATAATAGAGGTATAACTCCATGGCTGTTGTCTTCACTTAGCCACTGTATTTACTCTTTTCAGTACTGCTGCTGTAACAAAACAGCAAAAGTGCCATGACTAAGTGCTACTTGAAAAGTGAAATAAATGTTGTCTTGGTGAAGCTCATGGAATGTCCTGTGATATTTGGAGCTAAGCTGCTCTATTCCTAGCATTCACTCATCCTTTACTACTGGTTCCTGGGAGAGAATGGTACAATTAGTCCTTGCTGCTCTGCTGCTGCTCAGTGGTGACTTCTGAGCTAAATCCTAACAACAACAAAAAAAAATATCTCAAAAGTTCAGACCTTTGTAAAAGTCTCAAAGCTTTTTAGGGGCACAGAGGTTTTAGTTTATGCAGGGAATATCCTCAGCTGCTTTATTTAAATGTTTTTTGTTTCTATCCTTCTTTGTAATTTATAAGACCTTTCTCTCTCCATGTGCTCCAGTTGAACTTGGTTTCATTCCCAGGACTTCCTTGGGAATCATTAGGGAAGCTTCCCATTTGACATCATATCCTACATACTGTGAGGTTATATCACCTTGGGGAGAAACTGAGAAAAGATTCATCTTAGAAATAGACAAGCTGTAGCTGCCTTCCAAATGGAAAGAAAATGACAGAGTAAGTAATTCATTCATTTCTAGAGGTGACAAGGCTATTTTGTATTAATAAAATGGTTAGGAAGTATAATAAAGGTATTATATAGTGTGTAGTATTTAGCATTGTTTTCCACTGAGAGGATACATAACTGGGTAGATGCCACGTGGGCTTGCAACTGTCCTTCAGCTTTTTTATGCTTGTACTTTTTAAATTTGCTTGAAGGAAGCTATTCATTACACACTAATGGCATAATGTACTAGAATGTAAGGGAAAACTGCTGTGCATGCTCTACTCACCATGGCACAACTAGTAGTAAAGGGTTCTGGGATTGTTTAGCCTGGAGAAAAGGAGGCTCAGGGGAGACCTTATTGCTGTCTACAACTACCTGAAAGGAGGTGGTAGCCAGGAGGGGATTGGTCTCTTCTCCCAGGCAACCAGCACCAGAGCAAGAGCTGTGCCAACAGCAAGCTGTGCCAATGGAATTTTAGGCTTGAGGTGAGGAGAAAGTTCTTCACAAAGAGAGTTATTAGCCATTGGAATGGGCTGCCCAGGGAGGTGGTGGAGTCACCATCCCTGGAGGTGTTCAAGAGGGGATTGGCTGTGGCACTTGGTGCCTTGGTTTAGTAGTCGTGAGATCTTGGGTGACAGGTTGGACTTGATGATCTTTGAGGTCTTTTCCAACCTTATTGATTCTATGATTGTAGGTGATATAGTAAGAAAGAATGGGAAATACTGTATCTACTCCAGCCCGTTGTCTTTCTATTCCTCTCTGCCTGAAAATAACAGAACAAAGTCATGCACATAGAAGAAAAAAAAATTAATTTCTTTAGTAATGGATTTAGGTGGTGGTGTGGTGTTGGGTTTTTTTTTCTTTGTTCATTTGTTGGTTTTTTCCCCCTTTTTTCCTCTTCACTCAGTGGAAGCTCACTTTGCTTGAAATCTATTTGAGTAAGTCTTTTGTAAGAAGAAAAATAAAATTTCCAGAATCTAGTGCATGATGAAAGCAGCCTAAGGTTCATTAGTAGTCTCATTGTGTGGCTCTGTATCCTTGATCCTGTCTCCAGTCAGTGCATTTTGAACAACATCCAGCATCTTACTATGAAAAGATTTATAGTGTAATCGCAGTAGATCATGACATACATTTTCTGCCCTCATAAAGAATCAAGTCCCTGCCTTTTGGCAACATTTAGGTACTCTAGAGATTTACATTTTATTCAAATGTGCAGTTCCTTCTTACGGATAAATGACTGAGCTGAATATGAGGAAAACAGAACATTAATAGTTAGCAGAGGTCTAGTTGTGACAACATTGGCTGTCATTATCTAGGTAATTTGCCATATATTACGAACTGTTTTACAGTGCCTAATATGGTATTGTACATTTTAAACCATTACACTTCCAGAATGTAAAACTGCTTATTGTGCAATACATACAATTGGAAATGATTGTGTAGTTTTAGAAATAAATATTGTGGACAATTTTCTACCATCAGATAAAGACCTCCATCATTCTAATGATTCTAGGCTCCTCTGAATGGTTGTAGTCATCTTTATATAAACATTATTACTGTATATTCTAAATAGCAGACTTAAGTGCAACAGACCAGTAACTCTTTAGCTTGAGAGTTATTGCTTCCCTGGGATTTAATTTTCAAACTCCGTTTATAAAATAAAGAAATTGATTGCCCATTGGAATGGGCTGCCCCAGGAGGTGGTGGAGTCACCATCACTGGAGGTGTTCAGGAGGAGACTTGATAGGGTGCTTGGTTGCATGGTTTAGTTGGGTGGGTGGTGTTGGATGATAGGTTGGACACGATGATCTTGAAGGTCTCTTCCAACCTGGTCTATTCTATTCTATTCTATTCTATTCTATTCTATTCTATTCTATTCTATTCTATTCTATTCTACTCTACTCTACTCTACTCTACTCTACTCTACTCTACTCTACTCTACTCTAAATAATAGATTAAAGTTAGGACCACAGCTGATCCTGACCTTTCTTAGAGTCATCTGCTTCATTTACAGTTATATCGTAACTTGTTTTCTTGTATGCAAGGGAATAGCTAGCTTGAGGATTAAAAACTCCCTCTATCATATAAAGAAATATCCTTTGCACACTTGCTGTCAGTGCAAATACATTAATGTATGAAATTCAGTAGAAACGGTTTGAAGATATTTTTTTTTTAAAAATTAATCATAAACACCTGTTACACCTTGAGTACTTTGTCCAGTTCTAGGCCCCTCAGTTTAAGAAGGACATTGAGACACTTGGACTTGTCCAGAGAAGGGCAGCGAGGCTGTTGAGAGGCCTCGAGCACAAGCCCTACGAGGAGAGGCTGAAGGAGCTGGGATTGTTTAGCCTGGAGAAGAGGAGGCTCAGAGGAGACCTTATTGCTGTCTACAATGACCTGAAGGGTGATTGTAGGCAGGAGGGGGTTGGTCTCGTCTCCCAGGCAACCAGCAGCAGAACAAGAGGACATAGTCTCAAACTGCACCACGGGAAGTTTAGGCTCGAGGTGAGGAGAAAGTTCTTCACTGAGAGAGTCATTAGCCATTGGAATGGGCTGCCCAGGGAGGATGTGGAGTCGCCATCCCTGGCGGTGTTCAAGAGGGGATTGGACGTGGCACTTGGTGCCATGGTTTAGTCTTGAGGTGTGTGGTGACAGGTTGGACTTGATGATCTTTGAGGTCTCTTCCAACCTTGGTGATTCTGTGATCTCTAAAAAAAAAATCACTGTTTAAATATATTAATATTCTAAATATTGAATTTTGGTAAGCCAGTAAACATCTGCTAATTCAGCCAAAAATTCTTGGCTCCCAAACCAACAGTAAACAAAGAAAGAAAATACATGGTCACCAAAACAAACCCTTTAGACCCTCTACTGTATTATACAGTGGTATTAACAGCTATGCACATTTTGTTTTGTAGTTCATACTGGAGATGTCTGTCATTTGAGCAAATTCAGTCTAAGGATGAGAGAAAATCTGGGACATGTTTGGATATTTGATCGAGCTTCTTTGAGCAGTAATGGTAGTGTGTATGTGTGCCAAGTGCACATCCGTAAATTTCTGTTATATGTTGACTATTCAAAGAAAGTGATACAAAGAATAAGTCACAGAGAATCATGAATAAAAAAACAAAATTCAACCCAACTAATTCTGTAGAGTGTTTGTAAGTAGTATGGGTATAGGAGGTAATGAATTTGAGGGACTGTAGTAAGAAACAGCCCCTGAACAAGTATTTCATCTTCATACTTGAAGAACTCCCACATCCTTACCTGGTGTAATGAAAGCACACAGGAAAGAAACTGCTGTGTGATTGTGTAGGTTTGTGTTTTGATACCTCAGAGACGCTTCCATGATTGTCCCATGATGAGAAGTCAAGCCTTCAGAAAGCATGTCAGACTGTGGCAGTAGTGCATTAATTGGTATGCAGAATTTGTAGCCCTCTTCTATTTCTGTCCTAGTTGTCATGGTACTGCGACTTGAAAAGAATCTTTCTTCCCTGCCTGAAATACCTCTGCAGCGCAGTTAGTTAGTTCATGTTCTTTACACCTTTCATTTACATAGGATCAGGTTGACCAGCAGGTTCTTAGTTTATGAATGCTGCCTATTTGAAAACTATTTTGATGATTTAATTGCACAGTGCTAGGTTTTATTCACAGTACCACAGAATGTTTAGGGGTTGGAAGGGACCTTGAGAGATCTGCCAGAGCAGGATCACCTAGAGTAGGCCACACAAGAATAAATATGAGTACCAAATAATACCTCATTAGCTTGCTTAATTTAGCTTTCAAGATTATTTCACATTTAATAACTCGGTAATTATCATAGTATCAGTCAGGGCTGGAAGGGACCACAAAGATCATCTAGTTCCAACCCTCCTGCAGGGACACCCCACACTAGATCAGGCTGGCCAGAGCCTCATCCAGCCTGGCCTTAAACACCTCCAGGGACGGGGCCTCAACCAACTCCCTGGACAACCCATTCCAGGGCTTCACCACTCTCATGGTGAAGAACTTCCTCCTCATGTCCAGTCTGAATCTCCCCACCTCCAGCTTCATTCCATAAATCCTCTGCATTTTGACAAGATTGGCTAATTGCAAAATATTTTACTAATGTGTTTGTGTAACTTCTGGTTTGTTAAATCCAAAGTTTAGAGTGGCTGATACTTAAGTTTTTGCTGATTTCAAGTGTTAATAAATATTGTCAAGGAATGAAACCGCAGGGTTGGGGTTTCTGTTTGTTTGTACTATTTGATGTTGGCTGGTTTGGTTTGGTTGGTTTGGTTTGTTGTTTTTTTTCCCCTCTGTTAAAATTACAGGTCTCTTGCAGTGAGGCAGATTCCAAACCTAGCCTTTATATCTTTGATTGGAGCTCTTACAGGCAGGAGAGTATTTTTAAACTTAGTGGTTCTCAGTGTAATGTTCCAAATGGTACAGCTATTATATACTTTCATTTAACTTAGTCTTGTTTTTGAGTGATAGAAAAACAATGTAAACTGGGTGAAAAAAGTGACCTTTTATAGCACAACTGTTGTTTGAAACTAAATAAGGGGTCTGATATTCCCATACATAATGCACAATTACCATTCCTAGACTGTTTTCCCCAGTGCAGACCACTGGGTTTTCCTGCTGGCTGATAATCACATGCAGATATGACAGCACATCAAAACTACTCAACATTTCTCAAACCTTGCCAGTGGCTCATAATCCATCTGTCCCACGTGTGCCCTCAGTCAGCTTCCTGCCTTGCACAAAGCAGTTTGTGGGCAGCCTTGCTTGCGGGTGGCCACCTTCTTTTTCAGCTTCAGACTTCTCAGACAACAGCATTAAATGGAAGGGAAAGTACAACACTTTTGCTCTGTGGTGCTGCTAGTCATCTTTCCTTGGCATGATTATCATGTACAGAGTTTATTCTTTCCCCTCTCCCTGTTTCTGCTGACTCCAACTAGTTACCTATCAGTAGCTCCAAACCATTGTGATGTGCAGCTCTTTGGCTACCTGCCTTTTATCCCCATTAATATCAATATGCCTGAAGCTGCTCATCTACTGGGAAATAAAATAATGTGGGGGAAAAAAGAAAAGTAAAGAGTCCTTTGCACCTTTTGCAGTGCTATTTGAAGTAGTCTAGGGATGTGAGATACTAAGTGGGCCCTGGAATATGGTTTTACTGAGGTCTCCTTTTGGCCACACTGTTTTAAGCAGTGCATCACATCTTCAAAATACATATGTACAGAAATGAAAGCTTATGCTATGGAGCTAAGTTCTCAGTTGCTTCTACTCATGTGTTTTCAGTCTGTTATACCCATTTCCTGTGGTATCATGGACCTGATTAAGAAAAGAATATAAGCATGTGATTAATTAAGTGCTTTCCTGAATAGGTATGCTTTTCTGAATTGGGTCCTGTAAAAGTAACTGGCAAGTGGGCTGTCATCTCCCACCTGGGATATTCTAGGGGTGGATATTAGAAGACAAACCTTTTTTCTTTTGTGGTTTTCTTCTGCTGTTCCTGCTCTCTGGAAGTCTCCCTACTACTCTAGATGATTTTAGATTTCTATAAGGTGCATTAATCTGTGAGCTGAATCAGTCTTTATAATAAAATTATGATATTCATCACTGAAGTGCCTTTGTTTTAAATAAATACAGATCTAATTGACAGAAAGTATGTTTGCATTTCATGTTACAAGGCTAGATGCTATAGCAGCTGTTAAATAATTTAATGGAAAGCCTTCTCAATCTGAAGATGATTTGTACCCTTTGGATTGATACTTTGTGGGGTTTAGTTTTACTTTTTACAGCAAAATTAATTTAGCTATTTTGAAGATCATGTGATCAGCTGCCCAAAGTGTGTTCTTTGGCACAGACCCAGATTCCTGTTCTATTTTGGATGTGTTACAACTGCAATAAATTTGATTTCACCCTTGATAATTTCTATAATGTGTAGTAATAATGTATTGCTGATTCTACTGGGGGGGGGGGGAAGAGGTCACAAGTCACAAAATGACAAATTTTACTGTATTTACTACACCTAAGTAGTTGTGTATCCCTGAAACTCAAGTATGTTTCAAGACTTGTTTGGTGTCTAGTTTTGGGAGGCTATTCAAATAAAATAAACTCTGCAGTTTGCATGTTTTTGTCACTTCTGAGAATTCTGGTAGGCTCCAGTGTTTCCTTTGAGGTCTCTGTTGAGTATTTATTAGGGAAAGAAAATGGTAAGCACAAGAATCAAGAAGCTTTGTATCTATATTCATTAAACTCAAAATATTTTTTATGCTTGTCAATGTAGTAGAATCATAGAATCATAGAATCAGTCAGGGTTGGAAGGGACCACAAGGATCATCTAGTTCCAACCCCCCTGCCAAGGCATTAAGAAATACATGTACCAAAAAAGATCTTCAGATGAGTGAAAAAAAGTTGACTTTTTATTTTGGTAAAGTAATTTAACTTTTTTAAACTTACTTCATAGTTGTACTGCTTCTTCCAAACTGTCTTTTGGCTTCACAGTTTATAACCTTTTAAGCTATTGTATTGCTTGGACAGAAACATCTTACCACTGTAGGCTTGTTTTGTTGTGGGGGTGTTTTTTTCTTTTTCTTTTTTTCATAACATGACAAAAATGCAAAAAAACCCAAACCAACCCAAACCAAAAAAACAACCCTTCCTCCCCCCCAAAAACAATGTTCTGCAAGGGCTGATAGTACTTGCTGATTGAACATTACCATCTCTGTATTTGGTCTCATTCAAGAGCATTCCAGCAAAGATGGAATATATCCTTCTAGTTTGAGCTGTTAGTGTATGGGTTTGGTCACCTCTTTCAGCCCTGTGGAAAATAGGTTGTTCAGTAGGTTGGGCTTGTCTGAGCTGGAGTTAATTCTTCCCAGAGCATCTTCCTAGTGCTGTATTTTGCAGTGCTGTAGCTGGGTGTTGATGACACACCAGTATTTTGGCTACTGCTGAGCCAAGCACAAAGGCTGTGCTTTTCCAGCATTTCTCCCCAACAGTAGGCTGAGGGGTGAGCAAGATCTTGGGAGGAGATGCACCTGGGCCAGCTGACCCAAACTCACTGAAGGGATATTCCACACCATACAACACAACATCAATTCAGATACAAAAGCTAAGGGAAAGAAGGAAGTATGGGACATTTATTGATGGTGTCTGTCCTCTGGAGCAACTGTTACACATATTGAAGTCCTGCTTCCCAGGGAGCGACTGAACATCTGCTGATGGGAAGTGGAGAATAACATCTTTGTTCTTGCCTCTGTAGTCAGCCTTTGCTTTTGCTTTTCATCTTATCAAATGGCTTCTATCTTGACTCATGGGCCTTTGTTATATTTTCCTTTCCCCTGTCTGTCTAAAAAGAGGGGTGATAGAGAGACTTTGGTGGGCATCTGGCCCCCAGCCAGGGCCAAACCACCACAGACACAATCACCAGTCTGCCTGCCACGCCTGTGTACCACTCCTATGTGGTCACCAACCTTTTCTTTGAATATTTAAATTTATTCCTTTCTAGGCACCACTGTCTGTAGCTCGTGTACCTGGTACCAAAGAAAGGGCTTTGGATTTCTCCCTTTTCATGATGCTTCCACCTGCTACCTGTTTTTTCACAAGGAGGTAATTGTAGCAGAGATGCAGATTCCCTATAGAACCTTAAGGGCATGTGATGCTGGGATAACACTGGAGCTGTAGCCTCAGCTTTGTATCCTACATCTTAACGTGCAGGAATGTGAAGATGATCATGAAACATTATGAATGATCAGCACCAGGAAAAATAACTACTTCCTATTAGAAAGAAATTCCTGATGAGATGGCAACTCTGCTGCTACTATTTTATACTTTTTTAAAAATTATTATTATTTTCCTCTTTTTTAAGCTGAAAAATAAGGCAGAGGGCATAAACCAAAACTTTCAAGGGCATCTTTCCTCAGCTGCCCATTCAATCCTACAGGTTCTGTGAAACCAGAACTTTCTTTTGCTTCATTAGCTGCAAAGGAAGATCCTTCTTGTCTTTGTTGCTCTGAGCACATTTTAAATAATTTAATAAGCACAAGTGATTAAGGCATTAAGAATTAAAGTAGCTTTAGAATCAGACTGTGGTAATGGAGAAGAATTGCCTAAGTTACCAGCTGAGCAAAAAAAGGAGAAAAAGCCCTACCTCTTCACCTAACTCCTGCAAAACTGGCAAGAGCTTGTTGGAAAGAACCTGACTGAAAAACCACATTTTTAGGAAAAAAAGTCTTTCCAAAGAACTGTAGTGGTACCTGAATTAAGTATTCAGGCTTACTCTTCTGTAATTTCACCCTTTCAAAGTGACAAATATTTTTGGCAGCAGATGTTTTACTAGAAGATTCTGAAATGCAAACATTCATTCTTATATTTTTTTTTTCAGTCTTTAGATGATCAGTGTCACCCTAACACATTTTCAACTCTTCATTAATGATTGAGGTTTTAGATCATTCGTAGAACACTGAATATGTAACAGAAAGGCTGTTGATGCCGAGTTTATTATGCAGTGCATGCAGAGGGGAAAAAAATGTGTTGAGGGAAAAATGCTCACCTCAAAAAGTAAATATATTATTGTTTCGCTTTGTATCCAGTGGATGCTCAGCTATGTTTTGCCTGTAAGATGAGATGTCAAAACTGGTATATACCTATTAACTTCTTGGCCTGATGGTTAATTGAGGTTATTAGTACGATTCTATGAGGATATAATTTGCTCTGAGACAACTTCACTTATATGCTGAATTAATAAACTTCATGAAAGTCATTCATAGTTTCATAGTTTCATAGTTTCATTCAGGGTTGGAAGGGACCACAAGGATCATCTAGTTCCAACCCCCCTGCCATGGGCAGGGACACCCCACACTAGATCAGGCTGGACAGAGCCTCATCCAGCCTGGTCTTAAACACCCCCAGGGACGGGGCCTCGACCACCTCCCTGGAAATCAATTTCCCTGGAAATTCAAATCTAGATTGGTAAGAAACCAGTCTTTTTTTGGTGGTGTTCCCATAAGCATACATAGCATAAAGCAAAATTAGTTTCAGGAAGCTAATCAAAAGTAATTATAATCAATGTCTTTAGCAGTTTGAAAGCTTCTAGTATAGGTGAAATAAGCTGCTCTTTTAAAAATAGATTTGAAAACCCAGGGCAAAACTACCGAAGCAAATACTTCCTTTTCCTCTAATGTTTTTTGTTCTTCCCTTTCCACCTCTGCCTTTTCAAATTCATGGGTCTGGCAATGAAGTGGTGGAAAACATCTGTATGTCTCATTTCTGCAAGAACATTGTTTGGTGTCACTGGTGAGCTTGTCTGTCTTGCCTCACAGGGAGTAAGGGCAGGGAGTCTGTAACAAAGCAAATTTGTTCAGGTAAAGCAACCTGAATTAACAGCCACTGTTGTTCACTTCTGACTGGTCCATGAAACCACTCAGGTGTGGCATCTGTGGTGTGACATCTAACCATTAAGATATGAAATCTCTCTTCCTTTGTATTTTTCTATTATTAATATGAATAATTGTTCAAGAGAGAACAGTAATTGCAGTTATCAGTTTGAAGGCAAGCTCTGCATGCTTTTTGTGTATGAGTTGCACCCATGTCTTGGTGGAGCAAAGGCTTTTATATCAGAAAAACCCAAACCAAAACACAGAAGCAGAGAAGGAATCAAGAGTGAAGGAGATGTGTGTGTGAGAAAGCAAATTAAACCCTTCTCCACCTCAGTTTAGTGACCAGAGCCTATACATGAGCCAGCAGTGTGCCCAGGTGGCCAAGAAGGCCAATGGCATCCTGGCCTGCATTAGGAATAGTGTGGCCAGCAGGAGCAGGGAAGTCATTGTGCCCCTGTACTCTGCATTGGTTAGGCTGCACCTTGAGTACTGTGTCCAGTTCTGGGCCCCTCAGTTTAAGAAGGACATTGAAACACTTGAACGTGTCCAGAGAAGGGCAACAAGGCTGGGGAGAGGCCTTGAGCACAAGCCTTATGAGGAGAGGCTGAGGGAGCTGGGATTGTTTAGCCTGGAGAAGAGGAGGCTCAGGGGTGACCTCATTGCCCTCTACAACTACCTGAAGGGTGGTTGTAGCCAGGAAGGGGTTGGTCTCTTCTCCCAGGCAACCAGCGCCAGAACAAGAGGACACAGTCTCAAGCTGTGCCAGGGGAAGTTTAGGCTCAAGGTGAGGAGAAAGTTCTTCACAGAGAGAGTCATTCGTCATTGGAATGTGCTGCCCAGGGAGGTAGTGGGGTCACCATCCCTGGAGGTGTTCAAGAGGGGATTGGACGTGGCACTTGGTGCCATGGTCTAGTCATGAGGTCTGTGGTGACAGGTTGGACTTGATGATCTTTGAGGTCTCTTCCAACCTTAGTGATACTGTGAAATACTGTGAAATAATTTATTGTAGTTACTCTAATGGTGTATACCCATTTTGATCCATAATGGTAGTAGAATTGACTTAAATTAGTAATTGCTGCTTTCTTGAACCATCAGTACACAGTTCTAGAAATGGTAGGCAAAATCCACATTGACAAATGCAGGCTCAAATCATTGGGATTAAGCCATTCCCCTCTATTTGTATTGCAGATTAAATTTGCTTGTAGGCATCATTATGTTTAAAACTCTATGATAATGCCTCAAAGTGTCTTCTGAGCTTAGTGTAAGTTGATGGCGTTAAATCACCAGTGGGAGCACTCTGTACTTCTGTCCTAGGAAGATGCAGCTCTGATCACCTAACTATACATCACATTTTAATTTATTTTTCCTGTGATGCTTAAGGTCAGAGGATGTATAGATTGGTGAGTACAAAGGAACTTAACTAAAGACTTCTTCAAGTAAAAGAACAAAGGTTAGCATTTAGCCTGCTCACTAGTTATTTTGTTAAAGGCAACAAGAAGATGTAGAAAATCACTGCTCTGTGTGTTACATACATACAGCTTTACTTTCAACTGCTCTCTGGTCCATTTTTATTGGTTTTTTTTGTTTTTCTTTCCCTATCTGGGTTTATGGTCAACCTAGAATATCAGCTTTGTCTTGCCTGGTTTTTCTCACTTGAAATTATATTTTCTTGGGAATGATTATCTTGCTGGAGAACTGGGCATGCTTGTACCATGCATTGATACAAAGTAGAAATAAACAGTGGTGCCTGTGCTAGATAATAGAGTGGAGGCCCAGCCTGGTAGGAATATATGGAAAGGAAAACAGAGCAAGACATTGGAGACACTAAGGAGCACCTTTAATCACTAGGTAAACAGTAGGGGAAATGCCAGAAAGTTACATGTTTGAGTGTTTGTTTGGTTTTTTGGTGGTTTTTGTTTGTTTTGTTTTGTTTTTCTTATAAAACTACTAGTAAAATTGTCCATTAAAATACTGAAAGAGAAGAATATTTGAGAGGGATAGTTTTCCCCTCTCATTTTTCAGAGGAATAGACCCATGCAATGTCATTACATAAAAACTTATCTGTCTTTTTTGTCCATTTGTTTATGGGTAGGGATTTTTTCAGCAGAGAAATTCTAGTTTTGATAGGGAGATAGATACTATACTGCTCAAGAAGTGATGACTTACAAAGAGCATAGCTATCTTGAGGAAGGATCTTAAGCTCAGAAGCTTTCTTCTTGGAATTCTGTAGCTTCTCTAGAAATCACAGATCAAAATAGAAAGGCAATGAAAGAATTTACCTATTATATTATATTCACATTTTCAATTGCAGCTACAACTGGGTAGGTTTAGACTGGACATTAGGGGAAAAAAAAAAAATTCACAGAAAGAGTGGTAAGGCATTGGAATGGGCTCCCCAGGGAGATGGTTGAGTCACCAACCCTGGATGTGTTTAAAGGTTGTTTGGACATAGTGTTTGGGAATGTGATTTAGGAGTGAACTTTGTAGAGTAGGGTTATCCATTAGACTTGGTGTTCCTGAGGGTCTTTTCCCACCTGAATGTTTCTGTGATTCTGTGATTGAGTACTGTGTCCAGTTCTGGGGCCCTCAGTTTAAGAAGGACATCGAGACACTTGAAGGTGTCCAGAGAAGGGCAACAAGGCTGGGGAGAGGCCTTGAACACAAGCCCTATGAGGAGAGGCTGAGGGAGCTGGGATTGTTTAGCCTGGAGAAGAGGAGGCTCAGGGGTGACCTCATTGCCCTCTACAACTACCTGAAGGGTGGTTGTAGCCGGGAAGGGGTTGGCCTCTTCTCCCAGGCAACCAGCACCAGAACAAGGGGACACAGTCTCAAGCTGCGCCAGGGGAGGTTTAGACTCCAGGTGAGGAGAAAGTTCTTCACTGAGAGAGTCATTTGTCATTGGAATGGGCTGCCCAGGGAGGTGGTGGAGTCACCGTCCCTGGAGGCGTTCAAGGGGAGATTGGACGTGGCACTTGGTGCCATGGTCTAGTCATGGGGTCTGTGTTGACAGGTTGGACTCGATGATCCTCGAGGTCTCTTCCAACCTTAGTTATACTGTGATACTGTGATTTGCATTGACATAGCCCGCATTCTTTTTAAAAAGAAAGAAATCAGTTAGCTCTTTGACTATAGTTTTTAAGATAATTAGCACAGGTTTGGAAGCAGAGCAAAATGGCTACTGAAAGCATTATCTTCTCTTTCTCTTCTGCCTTCTCCCCTGTGTAGTGGAGAGAGGGATCATAAGCAGGTAAGGCATAAGGGAAACTAAGTTTCTTCCCGTAGATGTGTATGACCAGCACTGCTGCTAAATCAGAGAATATATCTGGTTGGAAGAGACCTCAAAGATCATCCAGTCCCACCTTTGACCCAGCACTGAAGGGGCAAAACAAAACCATGTCCCTAAGTCACAGTTTTGTGATAATTTGTGACTCAGACACATAGAAGTAATGTTAAAGCATTCCTTTAAGTGCACATATATATATATATATGCACAAACCAAAATTATAATGGTTCTGAACTCACTGCAAATATGTGTTTGTTTTATGATGAAGTATTAAATAGTGTAAGTGAACCAAAGCTTCCTGATAATTACGTGGCTTTAGGAAAAGAAGATACTACAACATGCAATGGATCCACGGGACGTATGAGAATGAATAGTGATTTTTCTGTCTTTTACCTTTCATGTAGTAGTTTGTTGCTGGAATCCTAGTCATGTGGTGTTGGGGAACTGACATATCTTGCAGATGGTAAGAGAGCATTAGAAGAGATTTATAAAACAATGCCGTTTATATTAATGCTTTAAGAATTGAAACAAATATTCTGTGAATTAGAACATACTGTATGTATAAGTAGTTTTCTACATTGCACAGCAGTGTTGTCATTTATTTATTTATTTGTTTAGAAAAAGGCAGTTACATGTTTTCAACAGTTTATATATGGAACAAAAGAAAACCTGAGACATTTGCTACAATACTGAAGATACACCGTTCCAGGACGCTCCATGGAGACAGAATGAGAGTAGTCAGTTTTGCAATATGAGCCATTTCTGACTGGGCAGAAATAGAGGTACAACATCATGAAGAATTACCTTTTTGCCACAGTACTGATATCACTACTTGGTGCCCTCTCTTCTCTTCGTTTTACTTGTTCTATGGCTTATGAAACACCGTCATTAAGTCATTTTTTGTTAACTGGCAGGGAAAAAAAGATACATTGGACAACCAGGCTCATCATCTTCTGCTACCAGTGACATTTCTTCTGTAGATTCATCTGTCCCTTTTTTTAAGTCTTGAGACACTGAATCTGGAAATTCAAAGTAATGTTCCATCAGTCTGTCTAAAATAACTTTTTTAGATCTTTCTCAGCCCCTTTGTGAAACAAGGAAGAAGCTGCTTAAAATACCAGTATGTAGGATCCTCACAAACACTGAAGTTAAAGTTGTTTTTAAGAGAATTTCCTCAAATTTTTTTTTAGAGGCACAGCCTGAAAATGTCACAGCTACCTTCTCAGCCTTCCTGGTGTCATGCAGAAATACACATGCATAGATTTGGAATTGCTTGCCTCGCCTTATCTGAATTATATTTCAGGTTGTGTGCCTGGCTCCTGAAACACTGCTACAATTCTTTTAAATAATACAGTTTTCCAGATTAGGACTAAAAGCTTATAAATCTGTGTCATCAGCATCTTCTGAAAGATGGCACAAATGGTGACATCTGGGAGCCAATTCATCATTTAATTAAATTATCCTGTAATGAAATCTGCCTTAATGAGATTAATTTTAATTATTAATCAGGAGCTGACATGGGCACAAGACACCATAAATAATAAATGGAAGCTGTGTCTGCTCTGTTTCTAAGACAGGACCTACTTTAGAAGAGCAGTGCTTTTCCTGAAGCTATGCCGGTTCTTTTTTTGTGCTGTCATGATCTCTATTTTGTTGAATTTGATTTCTATTTCAAACTTTTAAGGCAGAGTGTTAGTCCTCCTAATGCTTTCATTTAATTCAGACATTATATAATCAACCACCTTCATTATTACAGAAGTTATATAATTTTACATATATATATATATCTATATATACTTTTATATATATATATGCACACACTTATATATACTTATTGTAGCAGTAAGCAGTGTAGGTGTAATTTATTGAGGCTGTGCCCAAAGCATGCAAAAGGTTTGGGCTTGTCTATTCTGTCACACCTATGTTTATACATATCCATGTGCTCATAGCACCAGAACAAGAGGACACAGTCTCAAGCTGTGCCAGGGGAGGTTTGGGCTGGAGGTTAGGAGGAAGTTCTACACAGAGAGAGTGATTGGCCATTGGAATGGGCTCCCCAGGGAGGTGGTGGAGTCACCATCATTGGAGGTGTTCAGGAGGAGGCTTGATAGGGTGCTTGGTTGCATGGTTTAGTTGATTAGGTGGTGTTGGATGATAGGTTGGATGTGATGATCTCAAAGGTCTCTTCCAACCTGATCTATTCTATTCTATTCTATTCTATTCTATTCTATTCTATTCTATTCTATTCTATTCTATTCTATTCTATTCTATTCTATTCTATTCTATTCTATTCTATTCATGCAGGTTCTCCCCTGTTCTGCTGTACCATCCATCTTCACCTGGATGACATTAGTGTTTGTATCATGACTGACGTTTATGAGTTCTTCTGTTGCTTGACCGTAACAGAAGTTTATCTGGGAAACATGGCTGGCATAGGAGAAATGTTCCCTATCGATACTGGCCACAAATGGTCTGTGAGCTTTGTCATGACTGTCTTTCATGAGAAGTGAATGCCTTCACCTTTACCTCTATAAACAAGCAGAACACCACTGTGTTCTCACTTCCCAGATACAAAAGGCAGGAGCTGATTATTACCTGTGTACAGAGTATGGTTTCTTTGGTCTCTTGGCTGTTCGTGTTGCCAGCCACCTGGATTTGTTCTGAAGGAACTGCCATTTCTTTTAGTTCCAGCCTTCTGTGAATATTTGGTTTCCCTTCATTGTCTCTAGTTGAAAAATCATTTTGGTTCAGAAAGAGAAAGATTAAAGATACAAGAAGAGCTGTTCATGTTGAGGAGTATCAGTAACAGCCTGCCAAGTTCATGAGTTCCCGAATGCATGCAATTTTTGTAGGCTACCACTGGCCTATTGGCCTGATACTGCAGCCCACATTTGGACCTCATGAGCTGGGAGACTAAGGAAGCAGGCAAGTGGACTCCTCTCACTAGGCTAAAATATTCCTTCTTCTGCAGCCATCATGGGCTGGATTCAAGGTCCTGTTTGGAGGAATAGCTGTCTTTTTCCAGCTTGGGCTAGATGTGCTGGTGAAGGAAGTTGGCAGGTCTTTGTGGCCTTTGGGTTCTGAAAGGAAACTACTGTCACTGGAGGTAGAAATAAAAGACATGGAAAACTGAAAGACCTGTGTAGCAAGGAAAGTGATAGAAATTTGCCATCTGTTTCAGCAGAGCCCAAAATGAAGCTCTAGTGCCCCAGCAAAGTTGTGTCTCTTGTTTAGCCAAGCTGCTGCACTTCTAAGCAGCTATCATATTCTTTAGTGGCACACAACAGTTGTCTCCCAAGCATTTCACATCTTTATCAGCAGTGGTGACTGGAGAAGGTAGGGAATTCCAGTGCTTTTTGTAACCTTCCCTTCCTACAAAGCTGCACAGTTACATGATGTTTCTGTGGTTTTCCTAGAAAGAATAAAGGGATTTGTATTCAAGTTCTGTATGCTGCTGGTTGTGTAATGGGAAGTGGCTTTGTTTCTTCGTGCCTTTCAGACACATAGAGTTACAGCACTTGGACCTTATAATGCTGTCACATCACTTGTAAGAAACATTGGTAAGAGAATAAATGCCTAGAAATCATAGACTGAAATGGCTTGCTGTCATTTAACTGTTTTAGGGCAGAGACTGTTTTGCCTCCCCGAGATTTTCGTCTGTTCCATAGCATTCCCAAGGATAAGGCTTTTCAAAATGGCAGTTTTCACTATGTCAACTTCCCAGAGATTTTTATTGGATGCTATTTGCATAATACAGTGATGTCTGGGCTGTTTGCTCCGAAAAGCCAATGCTATATGACAGAGGCAATTATAAGTATTATACAGGATAAATATATTACGCTTTAAATAAGTACAGTAGGAAGTATGACTCAGTAATTATTTGTAGGGTGTTATTTAAATAAAGAAACATATTTCAGCCTAAATGTGTTCTTTGACTTATTTAAAATTAAGTCCTATAAATACTGAAGAAAAATCAAACCTTGAAGAATGCTGAACTCATGATACATTTATCTTTACTATTATTGTACTGAAATCAGAAGATTGACATTTCCTGTACCACAGTCTTAATACCATCTTAGTACATGTAGCATACAGTATCTGCTTTGATATGCATAACTCAAAATGAGCTTTTCATCCAGTAAAGATCTTAGGCCCCCCAAATTCCTCTTCTGTAATGGTAAGGAAGACACTGATGGTTTAGAAATCTCTCAGGAGATGGAGATCTGACGGATCAGCTCTTCCTGCATTCCAAAAGGCATGCAGTAGTGTTCTGTCTGGAGCTGCATTTGAAGAAACTGAGGGTAAGTTCTGACATGGATTAAGTTCTGGTTGAATTAAGGATAGTAAACAAGGGGTGAAACAGTCAAAAGGGATTGGACAACATAATGAGGAAAAATGACTTCTTTTTTTGTTTTTAATGTGAATTAAAAGAGTTAACATTTCAAAATGGTACAGTTGGAGAATATTTTGGGCAAGCATCACTATGATATCCCTGCTCTTACCCATTTTCAGAACCTTCTTAAGATGGGATATTGGACTCAGTGTGGTGGGTTGGGGGTTTGTTTGTTGTTTGTTGGTTTGGGGGTTTTGTTGGTTAGTTTGTTGGGGAGGGGGGTTGTGTGTGGTATTTTGTTTTGGTTTGGCTATTTTGAACAGATTTACTTGCTGACTGTAAAAAAACTTAACATTAACTTGGATCATGTCCAAGAAAGTCATTGAGCACAGTGCATGAGCATAGTGCAATAATGTGATCTCCCAAGCACAGGGTGTATTCATTTGGGATCTGCATGTGCTGCTGAACAGTGTCTTGTGCCTTACTAGAGGGACACATTTCTCTTGGGTTTGAGGTACTGAGGTCAGTGCTGTAACCTCTCTGGGACTGGCCAGTCAACCCTTGTGTCACTGTGTGCTGTTCTAACGCAGTATGTTGCACTGTGTATGTTAGCAGCCAGGTTTATTATTCTGCTTTTGGTGGGTTGCTACATACATCTGCATTGCAATCACACTTCAAGTTGGCTTTGTTCTCCAGGAGCTGATCCAAAGTGCACTGATGCTTAGAGGAATATTCCAAGTAACTGCTGTAGGCTTTGGAACAAGCTGAGTATTACAATGCGGGCTGGAAACTTTCAAAGAAGAGTCAGTGTTTCACACATGCATGCATACACCCTTAGATATGTTCAAAGGATTTATTATCCAAGGGCTATGGAGATTATTTTGTTCAACAGCTGCACATAAAATAATACTACCCAGTGAGAAAAGAGAAAACTGACTTCTGGCATGAGCAGCCTGGCAGATGTTAGGAAACCTGGTTTTGAGGGTGGATGTATACCCACACTCAGATGTGTATGTCTTTGCAATTAATTTCTAGCTTTTGGGAAGAATTATTGCAAGATTTCAGTGATGTGTGGATTTATTTTAAACATTTTAGTCTTTTGTCCAGCTCCTCCCAGGTGCATTCAATAGATGACAGATTTGAGGGTAGTATTGGCTGGTCTTTATACATTTAACACTCCGTCCTATTCTTCAAGCACGTACTGAGATCTGGACAAATGTTTAATATCATTGTTAAGTTGCAAAATTAAACCTTGGCCAGCTGAGCGTGGTCTATTTGGGAAAGCATAGCTCTGTAGAACATTCTGGTAGTCCTCTTGGGCAGGAAAGCCATAGTATTGTTCAGTCCCCTAATTGCCTCATCTCAAAATCAAAACAATTGCCTTGCCATTAACTTAACCTTTCCTTAACTGCTAAGAAGTGTCTGCTCCCCACAGTTTGTACATGCATGTAAACTTTGTGAATTTGGACTTGCCCCTGTATACTTTTTTCCATGTTCCAATGCCCCAGTTGGCTCCCACTGAGTTTAAAATATGGCATTTGAAACCATGTTTTCATTAGGCTTATCACCCTTGCATACTGATCTGCTTTTGATCTCATTGGGTCTCTGTCTGCTCCATAATTGGTTTGTTCACATTTCCTAATGTATAAATGGATAAGGAGATTTTAGGTGAGATATCTAACTTGCCAAGAAATTGGAATTTGTAAGTTTAGCCAATCTAGATTTCCACTGACTTTCTGATGTGTGCATGTGAATATAAATTGGTTTCAGTCACATTGATTTAAATACCAAAGAGTCAGAAGAAGGTGTAAGTTACTATAGGAGTCGGCAACTGACTTATTAATGTGTGTTCCTTTTAGTTGCACTATCTGTGTAGCCTTTCTCCTGATCATTCAGTGTATCAGTAACACCTTTATAAGCTCAAACATATTTAATCATTTTAATTCAAGGATAATATATATAAAGTTGTAATCCACAGTTTGTGAAGGAGTGTGGACATAAATGTGCCTGTTTTAATGATTCTAGATTCACTCATTTCAGACTTAAGGCCTTTTCTGCCGTTGGAAAAATAGAAAAACCAACCTGAAAATCAGGCTAGCAAGGATAAACATGCTCTAGACTCTTCAGAGGATTCTGAGTCTGACCTCTGAGATCCATGGTAGATGGTGAAAGATCAGACCTTCAAAATTACAGTCTTGCTCTTATTTAATATTTCTGAAAATTAATTCAAGTCATTCTGCACATTGGCCACAAGAACCCCATGCAGTGCTACAGGCTGGGGTCAGAGTGGCTGGAGAGCAGCCAGGCAGAGAGGGACCTGGGGGTGCTGGTTGATGGTAGGATGAACATGAGCCTGCAGTGTGCCCAGGCAGCCTGGAGGGCCAATGGCATCCTGGCCTGCATCAGAAACAGTATGGCCAGCAGGAGCAGGGAGGTCATTCTGCCCCTGTACACTGCACTGGTTAGGCCACACCTTGAGTCCTGTGTCCAGTTCTGGGCCCCTCAGTTTAGGAAGGATGTTGACTTGCTGGAGCGAGTCCAGAGAAGGGCAACGAAGTTGGTGAGGGGTTTGGAGCACAAGCCCTATGAGGAGAGGCTGAGGGAGCTGGGGCTGCTTAGCCTGGAGAAGAGGAGGCTCAGAGGAGACCTTCTTGCAGTCTACAACTACCTAAAGGGAGGTTGTAGCCTGGTGGCAACAAGAGGACACAGTCTCGGGCTGCTCCAGTGGAAGTTTTGGCTGGAGGTCAGGAGGAAGTTTTACACAGAGAGAGATTGCCCATTGGAATGGGCTGCCTGAGGAGGTGGTGGAGTCACCATCACTGGAGGTGTTCAGGAGGAGACTTTATAGGGTGCTTGGTGCCAATGGTTTAGTTGATTAGGTGGTGTTGGATGATAGGTTGGACACGATGATCTTGAAGGTCTCTTCCAACCTGCTCTGGTCTGGTCTGGTCTGGTCTGGTCTATTCTATTCTATTCTATTCTATTCTATTCTATTCTATTCTATTCTACTTCCAGGGTTACCTAATTTTAGTCAAAGTGTTTATAGTGCCAATTCTAACCATGTTTTGAACCATCTATCAGGGAAAAAAAAAAAAAGAAGGTTTTTTTCTTGCTTTTATGAGTATTTTACAATTACTTTAAAAAAAACCCAACCTTGTCATTAACAGTGGAACGATGAAATGTGAATCTGTCTTGCATAAAGTGAAAACCAAGTAATTCTATGGGCTTACTCAAGTGCTGAACCTCAGTTTATATTTTGTCAGAAAACAAGTATACCACACTTGCTACTTTATAGAAATTTGAGCTAATTATTTGGATCAAACTGCACTTTGGATGCAAATCAGAATTCCACTCACATGCAGGAAAACATTTAATTTATTGAAATAAACCAGCCTTAGATTGTTTGATTACATAACACAAATATTGTCATGCAAGTCTAAAAGGTTCATTCTATAAGAATTATTACATGCAGTAACACAGTGTCTAAGTGAACAAGTCATCACATTGAGAGAGATTTTGAAAGCTGTCTGGGTAATGGGAGTGGAACATCTGAGGAGAGACTGAGGGAGCTGGGTCTCTTTAGTTTGGAGGAGACTAAGGGGTGAACTCATTAATATGTTTAAATATGTAAAGGGTGAGTGCTAAGAGGATGGAGCCAGGCTCTTCTGAGTGATGCCCAATGACAGGACAAGGGGCAAGGGGTGGAAGTTGAGGCATAGGAAGTTCCATGGAAACACAAGGAAAAATTTTTCCCCGTGAGGGTGACAGAACACTGGAACAGGCTGCCCAGGGGGTTGTGCAGTCTCCCTCTCTGGCGATACTCAAAACTCTCCTGGATGTGTTCCTGTGTGATCTGCTCTAGGTGATCCTGCTCTGACAAGGGGGTTGGACTGGATGAGCTTTCGAGGTCCCTTCTGTCCCTAACATTCTGTGATTCTGTGATCCATAAAGGTGTTGAAAGGTATACAGGAGGATTTTAATATATTGCAAATGAAATTAACTGCTGACCTCTGAAAAACTAACTTTGCATTTACAAATAGGTTCCTTCCTGCTTCGATGCCTTTGAAGTTCTGTGTACCAGAAACCTTCAAAACTCAGTTTCACTAGTAAAGCTCAGGGTCTATTTTGTTTTCATTTGTTATATGGATTGGATAAGGGAATATTACCCACTTTTTGATATCTGAATTGAATTCCATTGAGAAGAAAGCAGAAATTTGGACGTGCCTAAGAAAACTCATTTCTGTGTGAGTAAAACCACTGTTTATCTGCAAAACATAGAATTGCCCACATTTTATCCATTGTACGTTGTAAAACAATTACCTGTTGGCTTGTAGTATGATTTTGTACTTTACTTTTTAATCTTGAGTTATACTTAGTGGTTTTTTTTTCTGTTTGAGATTAAAATAGAAGTTCTTGCTTATACATTTAATAATGAATAAATAAGACTATTTAAAGTAAAAAATCCCACTCGCTCAACAATTTGAGAAAGTTTTGGTGTTAGTACAGAATTATATAATGGCAAATATGATTTCAAAAAGCTTAAAACTGAATACGAATTATTTAAACAGTAAAAAATACAAGCCCTTTAAAATGTCTCTTCTGTGACAGTTTTTTCATATGATGGACACAAGCATTTTGGAATGTTTTGGTACCTTTAATTATTTCTACTCTCTTTCCAGAATCTGTAATATCACTTTAAAGAAACTGTCTTTATCCTGACAAGCTGGTAGAAAGATAGGCATATTCACCACATCTTTGGATAGTTTACATGATTGATACCAGGCCTCCCTTACTCCTCAGTGTCATTTTCTGTCTTACCTCTGGCAGACTTTCAGCCCATCTTCTAAAATTTGAAGGGGGCAGTGGATCACAGGAATCAGCTCATGATTCAGATCTTCATAAATTGGTAACTAGCAAACCTTCACAGTATCACAGTATAACTTAGGTTGGAAAGGACCTCAAGGATCATCGAGTCCAACCTATCAACACAGACCCCATGACTAGACCATGGCACCAAGTGCCACATCCAATCCCCTCTTGAACACCTCCAGGGATGGTGACTCAACCACCTCCCTGGGCAACCCGTTCCAATGATGAATGACTCGCTCGGTGAAGAACTTCCTCCTCACCTCGAGTCTAAACCTCCCCTGGCGCAGCTTGAGACTGTGTCCCCTTGTTCTGGTGCTGATTGCCTGGGAGAAGAGACCAACCCCTTCCCGGCTACAACCACCTTTCAGGTAGTTGTAGAGGGCAATGAGGTCACCCCTGAGCCTCCTCTTCTCCAGGCTAAACAATCCCAGCTCCCTCAGCCTCCCTCATAGGGCTTGTGTTCAAGGCCTCTCCCCAGCCTTGTTGCCCTTCTCTGGACATGTTCAGGTGTTTTGATGTCCTTCTTAAACTGAGGGGCCCAGAAACCTTGTACAACCTGATGTAGTGGGATGGGTCCCTGCCCGTGGCAAGGGGTTTGGAACTAGATGATCCTTGAGGTCCCTTCCAACCCTGACACTTCTGTGATTCAGTGTGATTCTGTAACTAAAACATTGTGACAAAACCCAAAAGACCCTTGTGGGTAATTGGTTGTATGTCATAATAATTGTCCTGACTTATGATCAAGGTTAGTGAATTTTAATTTTAGTCTATCAAAATATTTAGCCTTTGGGTTTTTTTTAAGTCACACTTTTCAGTGCTAATTCTTCTGTGGAGATGTAATTAATTGTATGTCCTTGTACTTAACCTAGCAGTAACTATTAAAACTTTGGTTTAGTACCTGAAATTTCAAAAAACTGAATGATTTAGTGCCCAAAATTCCTAGGTCAATTTTAGAAATCTTGCAGACTGTAACATTTTTGTACTATCTATTTTCTACCTTTCAGCTGTTAGCGAAGCTACTGTCTCTATTCATTCTCATTTTTATTTCCCTTTCAGCTGAATTAGCCATCTGAATTTGCTTTCTGACTTTCAGAAAATGGTTCCTGTTTAACTTAATTTTGCTGAAGAACTCAGATGATTTATTGAACCTCTGAAATTTAAGAACCTGTGTAATATTTTATCACTGAAATGGAGAGGTAATGAAAAACTCCCATTTTCCTTCTTTCTTCAGCATTAGGGACCCCCAATTAGATCTTTATCAGTGCTAATGAGGTTCATACCGTAAAGATTCAGAAAAAAACAAGACACAGAGTTTTCTTCATGCAGTAGGAAGCTATATGATCTTTTCACAGTGTCAAATGGAAGGCATTAGTTAATGTTTTCCAAATGTTCAGGGTTAATTGTTCATTCACACATGTTCCTCTGAAACAGTCAGTCAGCACTTTTTTGCATTTGATTTCCTACATTTTGTTGAGATGGTAGCTGTTTCAAGCTACTTACTCCCCCAGAATTTCTTTTTGAGCTGCTTTGTTTATTCTTAACACTTGGTGCACCTCCAGGTCTTAATTATGTTCCTTTCCCAATAACCAACTGTAAGACAATGTTCCCCTCTGAGCCTGCAAAACTAACTTCGTAATCGGAGGTCATCAGTCCTTTTTTGTCTATATGATGAATCTTAGTAGAAGTTTAGATTGTGTTTGACTAAAAACTAAAGTATCAGCCTCAAGGTTCTAAGTGTTGAGTATCTTCTTCACTAAAGCAAAATCTTTGGGTACACTACAAAACTGTCTCTTTAAATATGGTAAGAAGAGTTCACACAACTGCTGCGGGCGTCTAACTTTAGCAAATCATATTTCAGGTTCATCCACCTAATTGTAACTCCCTATTGAGGAACTTAGGTTAGAAGTCAGCTGATGAAAAAATGTAGTCTCTGCAATGGTTGGATGTGTCTTAGTTTGCTGAGTCTCACAATGGAAGAGTCTCAAGAATGAACTGAAAAATGGAATATTCTGAAAAAGTTGTGGAGCATACTTGTACTGTAGCTCCCTGCAATGTGAATGAAACCCCTCTGTTCTGCTATTCCCTGGTACTACTTAGGTAGGAACATTGGTACTCTAGAGGACAGCATAAATGACTGCACATAAACTCTACAGTTACCCAGTTACTCAGTTTTGAGTCTCAGTCTTTCTGTGCTGCAACAGCAAAGCCCAGAGAGAAGGAGGGAGGAAGGGAGGGGGGGAAGGAAGTCTATTCTCTGTGCTCAGTTCTGTTTGCTCAACCTGCTATGGATTTGGAAGCATTACAGAATTCACATATAGGAAATGGAAATTAATGAAGACATTTAAAACCCCAACCCTCCTTTATGAACTGCAATAAATATAACTGACAGATGAGTGCAGTAATGCTTGTGCAGTAGTGACTAAGATAGAGACTGTAAGTCAAGTGCTGCAGTTTAGGGAGCATTAAGAGAAACTGAAATATATTTCAAACTAATAAAAGGAATATATTTTTATGAACACATTATAAAGATTTGGAAGTATTGCCACTAGAGAACATGATGACTATAGGACTGAAATTATTTAATGAAAAATAAGACTGTCCACAAATAGTTAAGTAGTTTTGGAGGTATTTGTACATCATACATCAACAAATCTGTGTATTTCAGAGATAAAAATGAACTCCCTGTCCTGGCAGATTGTTCCATAACTTCACTGGACAGTGGACTGACTCTTTCACTGACATTAAAAGCAGTAAAGTCCACTCTCATAAATATGTCATTGTTTTCTGTACAATGCAAAGATCTAACTTGCTATTCTAATTGCAATAGACTGAAGGCAGAGATACTATGGTTGCTGTCCTATATTGAGCTCTCAGCCATCTCTGGAGTGCAACTCTTGGTTGGGGAAAAAAAACCACTATTCTCTTTTCTACTTCCAGATGTCCCTGTTTCCCTCTCAAACAGAAGCACTTCACTTGTTACTTTTTCTACCCTGCCCATCTGCACAAAGGCAGCCAAGCATATGTTTTTTTTTTGTTTTACTCAAATACACTTAGAAGGTTGTTTGTAACTTTCCTTTAATCCATCAGTGCTTTTAATACAGCACTTGTATACTTACAGTAAGGATAGAACTGCACATACAGTATTAGGGTGCTCGTTAGGGTTGGACCTTGCCTCTGTCCAGTGTCCAGATAAAACAAGTTTAGACCACATCAGCATAAACTTTACTTACAGGGCCAGTCAGTAATCCCATGCACACTGAGTATGTGATACAATTGTTCTTGTAGTGAAATAGTTGGGCTTTATTTCAGCTAGATATTCTGGTTGCAAACTTCCATATTTCCTATCTCTGCTGTGCACCTCAAGGTATTTAAAATATTCTGTCGCATCTTGCTAAATCTGAAGACCATAGAATGGTCTGGGTTGGAAGGGACCTCCAAAGGTCATCTAGTCCAAACTCCTCTGCAGCATGCAGGGGCATCCTCAACTAGATACTTGTGGTAGATTCATTTTGAGTTAATCTATGTGCCTGGGTTCTTTCAAACCTCTGAAACAGTATTTTCATGCTTTGTATCATTTCTTTTATAATATCTCAAGGTGTTTGTAGATCTCAAGAAGTGTGGGTGAGGAGTAATTCTCATTTCTAATTGCACATATTACAGTGTGATGTCTTTTTTTTGTTGTTGTTGAAAACAATGAAGTATTAAAAGTCTGGGAAGGAGAATAGACCTGAAACCCCTCGCAGAAACTTAAAGCTTTCTCAATTGAGGTTCGCTTTGTGTGGTCATTTATACATACACCTAACTGCATGCTGTGAATGAAACAGTTATTAAACCTAGTGAAACAGTTCACATGTGAAGAAATAAGCACATGCCTATGCTTTTTAATAGCTTATGTTGAACACTGTTGTTGACATCTGTATCTCCAAACCACTTTTTCTTGTACCCCAAAAATTACCACCATTCTGTCTGTCTGAGAGGAGGGGAAAAAAAGGAAAGAAAGAAAAAAAGTAATTACTTGTACTTGGTTTTAAGGGTTAACGACCAGAGTCACTACATTACTGTCAAAGCTGAGGAAATCACTTTGGTGTACTACAAGGAAATACCATTAATGCTTTCTGCCTGTATTTCCCACTAGGGTTTTGTGCTTGCTTCCCAGTACAGACAAATTTTGTTCACCTGCAAAAGTTACCAGATTTTTCCTCAAGTGCTTTCATTTTGTGCGTATTTCAGTCAATTTATTTCTCCTTGCAAAAAGTAGTGAAACTTGCACACTTTATTCTCTGTCTTTGAAAGGTCCTGTTTAGTTATTGGAGATTATCAAAAGCCTAACTGGATAAGCAGAGTACAAATTTCCCTGTTTAGACCTTCATGTGATTTTTTTTTAAAGGTCTAGTTTAGGAAAATAAACTTACATATATGCAAGAAAAAAATTCACTGTAGGATTTTAACATTATTAGGAGGTTGTTACCTATTTTGAAGCACTTTATAACTAATGCCTTACAACAGTGACAGAAAACCTGATTTTTTAAAGTATGTTTGCCATGTTATGACACATTATGATTTATGATACCTTAGTCTTCATTTATGTAGGGAAACCTAAATAGGATGTAAAAGTAACTTGTCTGCATTTCTGTCCTTGTGTCCAGAAATAGAGATCGTGATGTAAACTAAGTAATTCTTCTAAATGCTTGTGCTGATGCTGAAAAATTGGTTGTGATGATAGAGGATGTTTGCTCTCCAGCACTAGTCACTTGTAAGATGATCCACCTTTGAAGTTCTGGTAAAACCTCTGAAACACTATATTTTTGAGTAGGGTGATGTTGAAATCTGTATCCTGATCCAAATTTTACTGTCACTTACAACAGTGCAACCCCATTGATGGGAGCCTAGCAGAATTGCGAGTGCGATGAGAAAACCGGATGCAGTGATTTAAAACTTCGTGGGTAGAAATGCTAGGTAAAAAAATACAGCAAGAGCCAATTTTTGCTACTATAGTGGATAGTTTTAGACTGGCACTGCAGTAGAGTGTTGTCCCAAGTAGCCATTCATATCATTGTGGTATATCTGCAAGTTTGAAAAATGCTGAAGGATTCTTGCATCTGAAGCAATGCGGAATTTTAAGGCATGTTACAAATTTAAAAGCTAATAGAGTTTAGTAAGTTATCCATTTAATACAATAGTATTTTGCTAAGACTATCAGTGGAAGTCAAAACCCAGATTCTGCTCTTGGTTATTTTGTTGCATTCCGCACAAAATTGTTGAATGCCTCTACAGAACAGACTATGCCCCTATGTTTTTCTGTTGAGAGAGCTCAAAACTTAATGTAGGTTTCAGGATGCAATAGCTTCAAGGAAATAATGGATTTCGTACAATTACAAAAAGGGAGGGCTGGGTTTTAGTTAAGCACTGAGTTTTCACTGAAGGAAAAAAGAAAAAACAAAAAAGCCTGTAGTGTGTAGCACGGCAGAAAAAGGAGTAAGCTGCTGAAAGCTGGATAATTTGGGGATATAGAGATGTCACTTCCTCCCTTTGCCAGGCTGTGAAATTCTTTGTAATTCCCATTGGTAAAGCTGCCAACACAAACAAAGGGGAAAAAAAAATGTTAATTTCTGTGCAAGTCCTCCTTTGAATAGAAGAACATATGCATTCAAAGGAACAAATTTATCTGCACCGTGTTTGATACAAACATTTTGTGAGCATTGTGGAAAAAGAACATAAATCCTACCCAAATCGAGAAAGCGCAGGAGAAATGTAGTCATAAATTCTGTAGCTAAGGAACTACTTCAGCAACAGATGCATGTCTTTAAGACACGTGAAGTTTTAACTTGCATAACAATGCTATCTGTCACTCTGGGGGAAAGCTAGCTAAGATGTGTTTGGTGTGATACCTGAGGGTTTTTGATAACTAGCTGTTAGTCTCATTAGATTGAAAGATTGAGAGATGGATAGTTAGTATGGCTCAGCAGTACTTTTGGAGCGTAGGTTCTTTACTAACCTACTGATGCCTTTAAACATAAGCATAATTGTAGAGAAAGAGCTATCAAAGCTTTGTACTGAATAAAGTAATCTATTAGTTTATCATTTGTCCAAATTCTTAGAGGACATTCTTTACAGTGTCTTATACTGTGCCTTTTTTATTTTTTTTAAACACACTAATGTATTAATCTTAGCAAGGGAAGTGACCTCAGTTAAACTGCTGATTTTGTTAATTCTTTAAAGTGACAGCCTAAAAGAGATTATTTGCTAGAAAAGAGTCATGTATGGACGATTTTTTTTCAGGGTAAGCCAGCCATTCCTTAATTCCCATGTGTCCCAAGTCAAAACCTAAAAACTGTCTTTTCCCTCATGCAAAAAGCACTTCCCCTACCATGCTAGGCTTTGCTCCAGGCACAAATAAACAGTGTGAGTCCTAGCACTGTGCCCAGAAAGGTCAGGATCTGTTGCTACTGCTCCCACTTTTGCCTGCCCCAGCACAAAAGTAGTGCCTTGAAGTGGTTTGCATACCACAGTTTAGGAATCCCTGCATCAGTGGTCTCAGGCCTGATACTGCTCTAGCTTTCTAGTGAGATCTGTGGTAATTAAAGCGGTGCCAGTCAGGCTTCAAAATAAACAGTCAGTTAAAGCAAGTATAAAGTCCTTGTTTTATATTAAAAAAAAAGTAAAAATCTTACTGTGTCATTCCTCAAACCATCATTTCTAAGTTTGGACAATGAGGTAGCCACATACATACTGAGGGAAGAGGAAGGAGAGCTGGCCCTGTCAGAGAAGAACAAAAGCCTAAACAAATGCTTAGTATCACCTGTCTGGGGAAAAAATAAAAGAGAGAGATATAAATGGACAGCACTTTGTTTACTAAAGCTGGATGTTACCCACAATAAGGAGGCTTGGCTAAGAGCAGTCAAATTACTCTTTGAATGCATAATGGTTAAAATAATTGGAAGTACAGTCTGCTGATCAATAGTTCAAGTCAAAAGCTCCCAACAGTTTGACCTCTTGTTTCCCTTGCAGCTTTCAAGGTCTGCTTCAGAAATTTAAACTCTTTCCCAACTTGCACATAACTCAAGTTCCCCTCTGTACTTATTTAACTAAACTTTTTATTTGATCATAAGGTAAACCTGGGAGATTATACGATAGGTGACTTTCTAGAGCCATAAGAGAAACTAGATTTTAGTCTTTCCTTGTTGTGATCATATTTGTTGCTGCTATTAATTTATGTTTACATTGCAGAATTCTTATTTATGTTTGTAAACTTTTCCCATTATCACTGTTTGAAAATCTCATATACTCAGATGTCTTTTCTTTGAATGCATCCATCTGTTTTTCAGGGTTTGAATTTTTTTGAGATTTAATTGAGTAGCTTTTAGGTTTGGGTAGCAATTTCATGTCCTGAAATTCAGCTGGCCTCCCGTGTTTTGTTGTTGCTGTTCTCTGTATCTGAGAAGGCTCTCTGCATGGCTGAGAGGGAGAAGGAGAGGGAAGGTGGTGGGGACTGTGCTGAAACTGCAGACTGCTCTAAGGGGCTACAGACTGGTGAGTGCCCAGGCAGAATATAATACAGTGTTAGGGGTGACTGGAGAGTATAATAAATATGGTATCACATACTGACAGAAATATTATAATAGTAATGATTTTATTTGTCTCACTCTCTTGATTTTACAGACAAGTCACGGAGCAGGTAGGAGGACCTGATGATGTGAAATTAAAAGGATAGTTTGTCTTCCCCTAAAGTCTTATGGATACAGCTCAAAGAAAATGAAAGAAAAATTATGAGACAACAAAGCCATCTTAGAGGAGGCTGTAAATTTAAATTTCATTTTAGTTTCTTGGAAAACCATAACGTTTCAGCCCTGCGAATTTATTCTTCCTGACAATTTTGTAACCAAAAGGCAAATTAATTAAAAAAAGAAAGAAAGAAAGAAAGAAAGAAAAACAAAAAAAAGTCATCTGAACAAGTTAGTTTTTTTTGACAAGGCTGGTTTGGTTGGAGGCACCATTATACCATTATCCATTATATGGATAAAGGTTGACACCCCCAGGGCCTGCCGTGACCTGCCAGAGCCAGTCAGCCAGCCAGGGTAATGCAGAGGGGCCCCAAGGCAGGGAGAATCAGGGTCTGGCACAGTTCGCTTGATCAAAGCACCTTCTAACCCTTTTTGAATGCAAGATCAGAACCCACTAAAATATTTATTTGGCATTGAATTTGATCTCCAGTTATGAAACTGTTGACCAACCCCAAATCACAAATCACACAGGCAGCCCTTTTTCAAAAAGTGTCTCTGCTTCTTGTTTTTTCTTGGTTTTGTCACTGTACTGCTTTAAAAAAAAAAGTACTGTCTCAAGATGTGGAGGTCTTGTGGTGGCTCTCAGAATGTATTGAACAAGGTTGCAGACATCAACAAAATCTGTTGCTACTGTGTGTTTGTTCCCTCTAATGTTCCTTGGGAAGTGCTTCATGTCATATGATGAAATGGGAAGGAATAATAAAAACATAGCAACTGCAAAAATGCATTCAAAGGGAATTAGTATCTTAAAAAGTGATTGCTGCTTATATAAATAGAGCATTTTCCTTTTCTCCACTTCCTCCACCTCGAGGACAAAGAAAATAAAGTAGATAAATCTTTCACACCTCCACTATTACATTTATTAGTCTGCAATGCTCTAGTTCTAACAGTAACTGTAGCTGACATAGTCCTGCAACATTTGTTGGTTTGTTAAGCTCTCCTTTTTAGTTTGAAATTTTCTCTTGTGCATGAGCACAGTGAATACCAACACATAAAGCAACAGGAGAAATAATATCTGAAGTAAATTTTAGTAACCAAACACTTTTGGTTGCAGAACTAATGGAGAAATTCACAATGTTGGGCGGTCCATGCTTTCATATTTTCTCAAATGACTACAACTTTTATTAGCTAATGTCTGCTGGTTTTCTTTCTGTCACGTTTGTGTCCTTAGGATTGTGGTGTGAAAAATGGGTATGAAGAAACTTTTGAATATTGTGTCCTTAGAAAACGTCCCCTTGGTAATCTCTGTTTTCAGACAAAGCACTTTATCAGTCACAGGGATGCTGGGACAGTAATTTTCCCTTCAGCCTGAGAAAGGAGCTTGCGCTGTAGATGTAATCGTTTCTCTGATCATCTCTTGACACTGAGGCTGTGTGTGCAGGATTATGGCATAGAATTCTTTTCTCATCACTATGTAATAAACACCTTTAAAAGTGTATGGGAAGGTTCTTTGCTTCCAGGTACCCAGGCCTGAGAAACAATAAAACTGAAAAGAGCAGGAAGGCTGATGTTTCTTTGGCCCTTGCATTCTTGTGAGCATAGATGTGGCAGGGGATGGCAAATGAGTCTGCTGTGGTTTGGAACTGCTGAGTGAAGACCTCCTATGTATAGAAGTTTGCAAAGGGGGTGGTGGCATGTCCCTTAACTGCTTGTGGAGTCTAAAACCAGGTTGATTTTCTCTGACTGATGCCTACTAGAAGGAGAGACAAATTTTGCTCCTCATTGGCTACTCTGGAGACTCTGCAGTTCATTGAGCAGTGTATAAGGATTTGAGGCTTAGAGCTCACTGTCCCGTGGCTTTTCAGTTTTCCCCTGGCAGCATTTTCCATGATAGCTTATTTTCCTTTGTTTCCCTTTTCTTTTGGTGGTGAATTGCGTTAGCAATCTTCCCTATCCGATGTATTGGTTGTTTCAGCAGTTAAGAATGAGGTTATGCCTGATGGTAATGTCAAAAACAACATCTGAAAACTGATTATGCTCTCCTTGGTACTTTATATATGCTCCAGTGAGTTTTCATTGTCCAAGAGGTGGGCCTTTATTATGCCACATAATGCAGTAAAATGAGGATTACTTGGATTTCAGTGAATGAGATAATAGCGGCTGTCAGGCACCTGTTTAAAGAACTATATTGTATTTCTAACACAAGCATTTCATAAACATTAAGCAAGGTTTCCTATGGAAAAAACTTTTCTACTTAATCTTTGCAAATTGGCTTAAGTACAAAAAAAGGCATTGGGGAATCTGGATGAATGTATTTATTAGTGGCACTTACAGTCCTGGCAGTCCATTCTAATAATAAAGTGTGGGACCTGTCAAATGATGGCACAAATATCCTAATCTGAGCTGACATGGCTTTCTAGCCCGATTCATCAATCATGTTTTACTAGCTTTAACAGAGCCAAGCCGCTATCTGTCATTTCGATGTTGCAGTGGTGACAAAACCTGGTGCCGAAAATGTGCTGCAGGTGTAACTTTCACTCAAAGAGCATTTCTGAGCAGCAGTCAAGTTTGTGTTTGTCTGAGGAGAGAGTGCCATCTTCAGGTTCACATCTCTCCACATGAAACAATTCTGAACTTTATAGTGCTGACCGATAGCTAAGGAGTGAGGAAAATACTTAACAGAAATTTGGAAAGGGTTCTCAATTCTTACTTTTATGAGGCTTTGGACTCGTGAAGAAAAATACTAAACACCATGTACTTGTCCTCATTTTAAGGTATAGTTAATTTAGATATGTCTGTTGCGGTGAGTAATTTCCATTCCAGTAAAGAAAAGTGAGGTTTGGTTTTGTCCCTTTGATTTACAACACTGTGTGAAGAAAACAAAAATTGCCAATTGAATTTCAAGTCCCCTGTAACCCGTAGCACACTCTATTCATAAAACCAAAAGGAGAGAGAGAGAGAGCTGGGGTCTGTGTGCTGCTGCGTATTTACTGTGCTTTGTAGGAGACATCAATTCCATGTATATTTTCAGGCCAGACGTTGACTTGGTATTTGCAAAGGGGTCCTGGCACTTGACCCTTATTTCTTTTGGCTCTGTGTCATTTTGCAGCAGAGCTTGAGGACACTCCTCATCTCTTGTTTCCAGCATGTTAACATATTCAAGTAAATATTATCCAGCACAGGCATATGCATTATCCTTTGGAAGAGTATTTGCAAAAGTTTAAAAGTCCAGATCAAACAATGGCATCCGTCTTCTTTACTCTTGGATTGCTTTTATTTGCAAAATGAATGTTGCTGGCAAAAGTTTTTCTTTGATCTTTAAAATTACTTTTTCAGTATTCATAGACAAGGTTAGTGCTTATAAACAATCTTATTATTTGCAGAGTATATGCCCAGGTATATCTTTTTTGTATATTTTAACACTTAATAGGGACTTTGCACAATAAGGAGCAGATGTGTCATAGCGACAGCAGGCGAGCAGGGACCAGGAAGGTGGTTTCATTAAAAGAGCCTTGGGATAAATGCAGCACATTAGATACCCACTGAAAGACAGGAGCTGTTGATGGGGTGACCTCTGAATGCAAGTCATCTTACTATAAACAGAAGGGTGTGGAAAGCCATTGGACAGAGCCAAGCTTGTTTACTATCCAGATCTCCTCTTAGTTAAGTAACCGGACTGTGCTCGGCTTGGCGTGGCAGTTCAGGAAAGAACAAAGTGTCTTCAGTATTTCCGAGTCTAAAAATCCTTGCTGACCAGTGCTAAAGTTTTTTTTTTTTTTGATCCTGAACATCCCTCTGTACACTTTGGCTGCTGGTACGGTGGAAGATAATTAGTGCTGAACAGTAACAGATACTTTTTTCTTTGTTTTTTTTTTTCCCGTGGAAACTGACTTTGCACATTTGGGGAATTTATTTCTGTTCTTCCGAGCCAAGGGTGAGGTAAGGATATGATGGATTTTAATTTGCATTCCTGATGAAAAATGTCATGTAGTGATAAAATGGGAAATAGAAGTCGGTTATTAATGGCCCAGTCAGAGTGTATTCTGAAAATGAGATTTTTTTGTTTTCATTTCTGTAGTAGCAGTTTCAAACTTGTGATTGGAACGCCACACTTGCTCATAGTAGCCCTAGAGCGCAGTAGTTTAGATAGGTCATAGGACTGAATCTGTCATGGTCTTCAGGAGCAGCTTTTTCTTAAGAGTGGAGGTTACTTGTTAAGTACTGCAAGAAATAAAATCTCTCATTTTGCAATATGCTGTGAATGCTGCATTTGGTCAAATCAGAGAGCAGTTCATTGGTATGTTATTCAATACATTATTGTAAGATACTTAAAGGCCACTATGCTGAAACAGGTGTCTAGACTTACACTGAGTTTAACTTCATTGACCGTAAACTACATATCTGTGAGTACAAATAAAATTAATTCAATTCAGTGCTGGTTCACTAGAGTCTATTTAGCCTATTTCTCACATGATTAGACATTAGTTTGGAAAAAAAAAATGCTGAAGTGCAGTGATGCTAAAGCACCGGACCTGGCCCCTCAGCGTTCGCTTTAGCTTTCTCTGTAATGTTATCTGTCAGTTATCAACTGTGAGTTTGTATTTCAGTCTTCCTTCATTGTGAATTTGTTTCAAACTTTGGAATACTATTTGCAGTTGCACAGACTGTTCCCTGAGAATAAGTTCTAAATAAACCCTTGCTTCTTCAGAAAGTCCCTTCATGTGTGCCGCTGTTCTATTCAGCCGCTGTTATTGATGCTTTTCTTTACCTTGAGGTCCGCATAGCAGGCAAGCAGTGTCGCTGCCATGTTGCAGTCAGAGGGCCATGATGGGAGCTGGCACAACGATTACTGCTACTTAAATGTCCATTTCATTCAGGGAAACACGGGAGGGGTTTACTGTGGCAGTGCTGTTTTATTATCCTAGTTCAGCAAGCAACGTCCCTGAGAAGAAAGGGCAACCCAGTTTGGTTGATCTGTAAACAGTGAATGACTGCTGCGGGGAACTGTAGTGTGTAGGGATCACAGGTTGGAAGAAAGGTATGATAAATTATTGCAGCCAGTAAGTTCTTCAGGTTTTTTTGTGCTTGGAGTCTGGTGAGCAGCAAGCAGGATCCAGTTACGTGTTTCTTTTCTTGGACTATTCAGTATTTTCTGAAATACATTTCAGCTAAACAGCTCTTGACTGTCTCGCTACCTTCCGTGCTATTGTAATTTCTTCTACAATAAATCAAACGTGAATTTGGAAAAGTTACATAAAGCAAGCAGAAGCAGAATTGAAAAATGGAATTCTTTCCAAAGCATTTCTCCAAAATAATTGGAGATTTATTGAAGTGCTTACTATAGCTTGTACCATTGCACAGCAAATCAAGTCGCATCAACTTTGTATGAAATGTGGATATTCTCAAGCAAAAGAACTGGAATTCGGCTTTGTGGAAATACCTGCACGTCTGTGCGCTCATGCAAACGTGTGCACGTACTGTAGTGTGCGTACAGGGAAGAAAATGAGTCTGTTACAGACACAAGAAGTCAAGGTTATTTCATAAACTTGTGTTCTGATAAAATGCCTGAGTATATTGTAAATTGGAAGAAGTAACTGAAAACCCACACTGCATACCCTCTGCCTCATCCACATGCTTGCCTATCTTTTTTAATCTTTAAGGGTTTGTTATTTTCTTTGCAAGTACCTATGCTTAAACTTTATTTAAGTTCCATTTACTTGGTGAGAATACAGGAAATAAGAAGTGCTCTTTTTAAAAAAAAATCAAACTGTAAAATTTATTTAGGAAATATCTTTAGAAGGGATTACATTTGTACATACATCATTTCAAGATCTTTAAATAACAGGAGACCATGGGTGTATGGCCTTTATGCATGAAAAGCGTGCAAGTAGTTCGTAGAATTTAATGCTCAAGTTAATACACAGCTCACTTGCTTTTTGCATTTTATTGTATAAACTTTATTTCCATAAATTTTTATTTTTTTAAAGAAGCATACATTTCTGTAACAGCCTAACAGGAAATGTAATATCTATGTGGTGTGTTTTGTTGGTTTTTATTTTACCTCTACTCTATGCAATATTTATTTGTTCTCCTGATACATGATTAAGCAGTATTCAATTATAAGTAAAGATCTGAAGGAAATGCAAATTAAAAGCTAATTTTAAAATTAATCCCACCTTAGACTGAAAAGGAGGCAGTTAAAAATGTATGTATTGAAGAACCTGCATTGATCTTTAAAAAAACCCCATAATTACGTTGTAATTTGTGCTGGATTGAGTAGAAAGTGGTAGTCGGTATGCCAGAGCTGTAGAATTTGCATACATTTTTTAGCTAGAGTGAATTAAATATTTGCTTCCTAAATACTAAATGTGTTCTCATAGCAAATCTGTAATTGTTCTTCGAAGTTAATTTCAGGAATGTTTAAAAGTTATTAACTGAGCTTTGCAGTTATATAGCTGTGGCTGATCATCTGGTATAACTGGTAATAAAACCTTTTTGGCAGGTAGAATAATCTGAGGTGATTTCACATAAACAGAGATTCTGTATGCACTGTAAATATTTGCATGCATGCTCAGAAACATTTTGGAGTGTGCTTGCATCTATGTTTGAACAGCTCTTCTTATCAAGAGCTTTCTTCTGGATAAAAGGAATTATCTCATGATTGAGCTGTTGCTGTACTTCAAGTGTTTGTAGTGCTATTCCAGGTGAGCTCTGCATTCAATTAGAGTCACAACTAAGAACCAAATGTACATGTTGCTCTGAACATTCAAAATGTTAGCTCCTCAGAAGAACAGTTTAACTTGATTGATACTTGGATTTTAAAGCAAATAAGGACTAATTTTTGCCTGTGGCAAAAAATCTTTGAAGTTTCATGCCTGTTCTGAGGCCGGATTAGTTAAGCAGTAGGACTGGGGCTGGGACTGTGACCCTGTTGCGCTTGGCAGGTTGTGATAAATGGGGAAATCTTTCTTAACCTCGTGGCCAAAACATTCCAGGATCAGGTTGGGGAGACAGAAGAGAAGGGAGAGGGGGGTGGAAAGATGCAGGAGACTTGGCACGTTAAAGATGGAGACAAAGGACACTTGCTTGCGTGTCTGAAATAGGGCTGATTGTGCACTTGCGGGAGGAAGTACTGCTGATGCTCTGCGATATACATTATTGTTGACCTTGGTATATGAAATTCATCCTTCTCTATGAAGCTGTCTCTTTACTTTTGTTTTTAATGCTTTCAAAGTTTAGATAATCTTTGTTGTTATATTGACCTAAACTAAAGGGGCTTTTTAGTCAAAGGTACGTGTGTATAAACCCATCCAAAATAAATTGGAAGAACTCCTTATTCCAAGTAATTGCCTGTTGGTTAAAGAATTTGCTGGAGGACTGCAAATGTAAGTGGAGGGGTATGAATTTGGAAAAAAAAGCAAAACAAAAAACAAACCTAACAACAACAAAATGCACAACTAGTTAATTAATTGCTTCTGGATACCTAGTTTAATTATTTTGTTTATAGAACATTTTAATAAGTAAAATATACTTTTATGTGTATTTTCAGTTATGTATTTCAATAGAGTAGTTTTAATGAACAATCTGAAAAATTCTTTCAATATGCCAAAAAAGGGTATACTAGTATAAACCAGTCAGATTTTCAATCCTGAAAAAGAGAGGCAAAAATGCCTGATATGTGTGAGCTGAAATACGACTTACTGGGTGAATCATTTTTTTTCTGGCATTTTAAGAGCAGTGCTATCTCTGATACTGTCTCTGTTGACTAATGAGGAAAAATATTAGATGATAGTTTGTGTTTTATTTGCACGTTTTCTACTGTAAAGAAAGCTACTCTGGCTAATGCTCAGAAGTACAGCATAAAGGAAATTTTTTAAATGGCAAATAGTTTTAGTGTGCTTCATAACTGTGGCTGTTGTTGTTACTAACATACATAGGATCCCTGTGTATAGATAACTTAATCATTTATCCCTTGGTGGTTAATTTCTCTTAATGACATTTTGAAACTGATAGTAATCAGATTTGTAATAAATGTTGTGTTGTAAATGTTTCCTGGAGTTTACCTATTTGTTACCATTTGAATAATTAAGTGTCTATTACATGTATAAAAAGTAGTCTCGCTAAGTATAGTAACTATATGTACATTATGGGTATTAGGTTTTCTTGTGCACTTGTTAGAAATGATTTTATCTGTAGTTTGATTCTGGTAAATTATTCTGTTTGAAAAGGAAAAGTCTTCTTCCATGGAAGCATTTTCTTCAGTTTTATTGAAGCGTTCTAGAGGCACTGGAAATAAACCAACCAAAAAGTAAATAAATGTGGTTGCATGATGATACAAATGCATACAAATAGGCTTTAGATTATATCCACTTGTTTATGAAATGTCATTCTGCAGCATTCTGTGTCATCTTATCTTCCCTTTAAGAAATTATTGTTTCACAAGTTAGGCAACATGTAGACCATAAAGAACAACTTATTTCATTGTGACTCGAGGTCTCTTCCAAGCTTAGCGATACTGTGATACTGTATTTTGAGCAAAAAACACTTTCCTTCATCCTTACTCTAATAAAAGTAGGTTGCCAAAGATTTTGGTTATCTAGTGTAGTTTATTAATGTTATAGTATCTGCTATAAATTATTGTTACAGTCCTAATCAAATTAGCTTCAGTAATGAGGAAGATTAGCAATGTATGAAAATGAATAAAAAGTGCAGCTGTTCACTGCAAATGTGCAGGCGAGTCACTTGGTAATTTTCAGGGTGAATGTGATATGCAAATACTTAATACCCTCTCCTCCTATTTCCACTTTTTTTTTTTTCCTTCCCCAGTTTTGAACATTTTGGTTTTAATTTGTAACATCATTTGTGTATGTTTTAAGTAGGTGGTCTTAATTAGAATAGGTCCAGTGCGTTGTACAAAAAATATTAGTGTTGTACCATTCGCTGATGACCTCAGATTTGGTTACTTTTGTAGACCAAATTATTTGTTCAGGTTCAGATAGATACTGTCTGTTGAAAAGTCAGATATGCATTGTTGAATATCTTTGATGTGCTACCACTAGAAAAAAAAAATGCCAGGAAATAAAGGGGGGTTGGTTTGGTTTTGGCTTTTAAAATCTTATTTTATTTTAATAATGCTTTAACATGGTCTTCATCTAATTCCCATCTTTCAGTTGATAATGGGTAGGCAGGTGTTGAGCCATAATAGTGTTCATGTTACCTGCTCATATTACCTCCTTCAGCCTCCCTCCAACCTGTCTTCTTGCTCTGCCCACCTGTTGCTTTTTTGCATTAATTGAGTCTCCTACAAAAGCATATTCACATACTTAACTTTTTCATTCTGAATCATTTCACTGAAGAAAATGGGCCTAACCAACACATTTCTGTTTAGACTTAAGCTTAAGGCTTTATAAGCTTCTCTCAAGCTTGACATCTTTTAGCTCAAGCAGTGCCTTTTGCTAAAGGACTTAATACAACATCGCCTCAGTTAACTGTTGTAACCTACCCTGCAAGGGCTGAAGCAAGGTGAAGGCACCAGTGGCAGCCCATGCCAACCAGGGCAGGAATGGGTCATTTTCGGCAGCTACTGCAGCAGTCATGAACAGCCTCTTTGCATTCCCAGATCTCAGTGCATGTACTCAACATGGAGGTATTAGTGCCTTTGAAGGTTGTGAAGGAGATTCATGAACAACTGCTTATAATCAACAACCATCGATTACTTTAGTCAGAAAGGGCAAAGTTGTCCTGACAACATTTAGAGCAGGATTTTTTCTTTAATCAAACACACTGGAGCTAAAGAAGCTGACATTCCAAAGTGGTCCTAGCCTGCAGGGCCAGTCAAGCCTCCCCATTCCTGATCCCAGTTGCAGAAAAATTGCCCAATGGCCAATTGCAAGACCATTTAATTGAAGTTGACACTTTAGACTATGTACAGTCTGAATTCAGGTCAGGATGTGGAACTGAATTTCTTTACTACTTCACAGAATCAGAATTGTTTAGGCTGGAAAAGTCCTTTAATACTAAGCTGCTGAAGTAGGTCCAGAGGAGGGCCATGAAGATGATGAGAGGGTTGGAGCATCTCCCCTACGGGCACAGACTATGATAGTTGGGGCTGTTCAGCCTGCAGAAAGATAGGCTCCAGAGAGACCTTACAGCATCTTTCGACTGCCTGAAGGGGGCCTACAAAGAAGCCAGAAAGGAACTTTTTACAAGGGAATGAGAGGAAATGGTTTTAAGCTTGAGGAGGGTAGATTTAGACTGGATATAAGAAATAAATTCTTTACAGGAACAGGTTGCCCAGGGAGGTCCTGAATGCTCCCTCCCTGAAGGTGTTCAAGGACAGGTTGGATGAGGCTTTGAGCAGTCTGGTCTAGTTGAGGATAACCCTGCCAATGCCAGCAGGCTTGGAACCAGATGATCTTTAAAGTTTCTTCCAACCCAAAACATTCTATGAAGCTAAGAATCATCAAGTCCATCCATTAACCTAGCATAGCTGAGTCCACCACTAAACCATGTCATTATGCACCATGTCTTAAAGATCTTCAGCTATGGCACCATGTCCTTGGGAAGCCTGTACCAATGCTTAATAACCTTTACAGTGAAGAATTTTTTCCTAATATAATCTAAACCTCCCCTGGTGCAACTTGAGGCTGTTGCCTTGTGTCTTCGCTTGTTACTTGGGAGAAGACTGACCCACACCTTGCTACATTTTCTTTCATGTAGTTCTAGAGAGACCTTAGGTCTCCTCACAGCCTTCAAACTAAACAACCCTAGTTCTCTCAGCCACTCCTTGTAAGACTTGTTCTCCAGTCCCCTCAGCTTTGCTGCCCTTCTTTGGACACGCTCCAGCAACTCAATGGCTTTCTTGTAGCGTAAGCCCCAAAAGTGAGCACATTATTCAATATTCAGCCTCGCTGGTGCCTAGTACAGGACAATCACTTCCCCACTCCTGCTGACCACACTTTTTCTGATACAGGGCTGCTCACTGGGCCTGATCCTCTGATTATTCTGTATGTGCTGTGTGATGGTACTTCAGCTTCCCCAGCACTGAGGTCAGACTGACAGGTCTGTAGTTCCCTGGACTGTCCTTCTAGCAGTTCTTAGAGATGAGCATCACATTTGCTAATTTCCAATCAACTGGGACCTCCTCTGTTAGCCATGACTGCTGATAAATGATGGAAAGTGGTTTGGTGAACACGTCTGCAAGCTCCCTCAACACCCTTGGGTGCTTCCCATCCAGCCCCACAGACATGTATCTGCCTAAGAGGTATAACAAGTGGCTAATCATTTCTCCTTGGATTATGAAGGCTTTATTCTGCTCCTAATCCCTGTCTTTGAACTCAAGGGTCTGGGCATCCAGAGAGCAAGTGGTCTTACTATTAAGGACTGAGGCAAAAAGGGCATTAGTACCTCAGTCTTTTCCTCATCCCTAGTCACTGTTTCCCTGCACATCCAATAATGGATAGAGATTCTTCTTAGCCCTCATTTTGTTATTAATGTATTTATAGGAACATTTCATTGTCTTTTATGGCAGTAGCCAGATTAAATTCTAGTTGTGCTTTGGCCTTTAAAATTTTCTCCCTGCATGATCTCCTGACATCCCTCTAGTTTCCCTGCATTGCCTGCCCTTTCTTCCAAAGGTTATAAACTTTCCTTCCTTCCTGGGTTCTAGCTTAAGCTCTCTGTTCATCCAGTCTGGTTGTTTTTACAAGTCTATGATCTGTGACTATGAATATGACAATGATCTATTGATCTATGAGTAATAGTCAGTTACATTTTCTTGTCTTTCTAGTACTCTGTCCCATCACTGTCCACTGATTACAGTTATCTGTCCTGAGACATGAAGAGGGATCCAGAGGATGCAGAAGTGACTTGAGTTCCTCTTAATAGATACACACTAAAATATGTAATGAAAAGCTGCAGTACATCACTAGTTTTAATCCTTCTCTCCTTTCCACAAGGACCAACATTTCTCCTGATTCTGTATGACATACATGTGCTGGACTGGCCACACAGCATGGATTGTGATGTCTGATACTGCAGGTGGTGCACTGATCTACCATTGCACCTGACTCATATATGCTATATAGCTATATATGCTTGGGAAGAGGCTGTCAGAGAACAAAAGTTGGCCAAGAGAGTATTGGAGCAAAAGTAAAAGTGGTACCGGTGAAATATTAGCTACACTTGGAAGAGTTTGTCTACTGTGTTTTGAATAATTCAAGTCTCAGGCTAGGAACTTTCTGTGGATTATCCATAAACCAGTTTATGAATGCAGCTGAATCCACATGCAATGCTTTCAGTGTACACAAACTACTCGATCCCATTCTATCAGACCACGATACAAGTCTGGTATTCATTAATTCTTAACTGAATGGATGTATTGAGCTTTTATGAAGTCTTGGGTGCTTGAAAACTACTTAATACAGATCTTGCCTTAAGTCAGGCTGTTGTGAACAAATTTAAGTCTGTCTTTTCCACTAATCATTTCCTGAACTTTTTGAATATAGTTCAAAAACATAATCCTTGTCTTTAAAGTCCCTTTTAGCTCTAGCATGAAGAATGCAGCTGATGAGTACAGTGCTCCAAAACAGAGGATACTAAATCTAGTAGTATTGTAGGCATTTCTTACTCAGTATTGACGCATCAGTAACTGAAGTCTCAGTGGAGCTAAGAAACACCAGATTGTTGACCAAGAGTAAGGCACATTTTTGGTGGCTGAGCTCCATTAATCTTAGCATGTAGCAATACATGTATTTACACTGAGGGTGGTGAGAGCCTGGCCCCAGTTGCCCAGAGAAGTGGCAGATGCCCTGTCCTTGGAACAATTCCAGGTCAGGTTGCCTGGGGCTCTGAGCAACCTGCTGTAGTTGCTGACTGCAGCAGGTTGGACTAGATGACCTTTAGAGGTCCCTTCCAACCCAAACCATTTGATAGTTGATATATTAAAAATATAGAAGGCAATCAAGAGTATAGGGATGGAAAAAGGACTTCTCCACTAAACCAGAATAATTTACATATAGATGTATTTCATCATCTGTGGTGAGAATAAGCAGTTGGCACATGTGTGATCATGTTGTTTGCTGCACTTGGGTATCAATAATCTAGACAGAAACCAGGATGATGAAGAACAGAAAGTATCAGATGATCAACGAGGCAATTTCTTTACATTTCCTTTTAGTGAGGGATGGAAAAAATGTGTCAAATGTTCTATGATCATAAGGAGGAATGAGACTCTTTTCTGATGAGGCAAAAGGCTCAGGAGAGAAGTTAGCCTTTTGTTTCTGTGGATGTCGAGGTGAGGAGAAAGTTCTTCACTGAGAGAGTCGTTCGCCATTGGAATGGGCTGCCCAGGGAGGTGGTGGAGTCGCCGTCCCTGGAGGGGTTCAAGAGGACATTGGACATGGTGCTTGGTGCCATGGTCTAGTCATGAGGTCTGTGGTGATGGGTTGGACTTGATGATCTTTGAGGTCTCTTCCAACCTTTGTGATACTATGATGTCAGTATATAAGCTCTTTGGTGAGCTAAGGGGAAGCTTCATCGTAAAGGGCGCATCAGCATCTTCAGACAGAGAACCCTATGACAGAGATACTTAGCCTGTGGCAGAGAAATCATCAGCATTAGCAGTAGAAACACACCATACTGTTGCTGATACAAGATGGTTTCCACATGGAAAGAAAACAGTATGTTTCATCATGCTTTAAGGCACAGCGCTATATGCCTTTAACAAAATAGCTTGATGTATTTGCAACATGGCCAAGTTAGCACAGCCATAGGAACATTAACTTTTGAACTTCCTGACTTTCATTGCTTTAAATTTCAGCTTCAAAGTTTGCCTTTTCTTTTTTTTTTTTTTTTTTTTTTCCCCCTTTGCATTTATTGGCCCTGGATAGTTTTGAAAAGCAGGAGGACAGAAAATAAGTTCAGGATTTCGGGGGGTGGGGAGGCACTGAATGTTATGCATATAGCGAGTGATGACTTACTAGTCCTTTGAATATAAAATGATAGCTGCAAAGTAGTTTTGATACAGCTAATTTGCTTCTGATATTTCTGTGGCGCTGAGGAATCTCAAGATTAAATCTAGAAAGCACTGCACAGCATGGCTCTTTTCCTGCGTTTTGGTATGTTTCCTCCTGAGGAGAGATCAATGATACCTGGGAGTGCTAAGATTTAAAAAGCAAACATTTAAAACTAATAAAGATTATGTGATTGCCGCAGACCTGGAGGAGATCATGGAACTACAACTAGAGTAAAAACAGGAAGCGTGGGTTTTTTTTTCATGTCTAGATTAAGAAGAGTATCTAACAAGCTGATTTCCAGTTTGGAGATGCCTGGGAGGCACTAAGGATATGCTTGCATATTCAGCTGCACTGGCACATACCGCTGATTTGAAAAGGCAAAAAGAGGCCACAGACTTGTCTTTAGTGGTTTTTATTAAAAGAGAGAGAAGAGGAATGCAAGTGAGGGGGGGGAAAAAAAGAGAGAATGAGAGATTTCCAGTGCTAATGCTGTAGGATTGAACCTGACTTACACAATAAATGATTTCCAGACCGGTGGAGCTTCCTTGCCTTTGCAGCTCCTGAATGGGGAGTTAGTTCCTTTTGTTTCTTTCTTTCTTTCTGGGAAGAGAGCCAGACTGATAGCCCATCCTCCCAGCAGGGCAGAGGAAAGTGTTGTGTGAGCTCTGTGCTATTAGGTAACCCAGACTGAAACAAAAAGTGCTATTGTGGTGTGGCATTTGCCCTGCCTGCCCTACCAGTTAAGGGAAGGAATATTTCCTTCTTTCATCTTACACAAATGAACAAAAAGAAAAGAAGAATGCCAGTTCCCTCCTCCCTGTCCCCCCAAAGTCCATGTATAAAAGCATTTCAAAATGCAGTAGACAGTACTTTACTGGTTCCAATGGCTTAAATTATGACTTGACTGTCACACCCTCTGATATTTTTTAAAGTTCACTTGTGCCAAAAGCAATTTGAAATGTGTTTTTAAAATGCTTTCAGGTATAAAAGACTTGAAAGAAGCTTAGAGCACTGAACTGAGTGAACTCATTAATCAGGTTGCAAAAACAAACACGTAGCAAATCCTTCCACTAGCAAGAAAATACCAAAGAAGGGAAGTTTGACCCCAAAGATAGCATATGAAGGAGAAAAGTTGAGTCACTAAAGTTGTCTCAGATGTTATCAATTTATGTCAGAAATACAGCTTAATGAAACCTCCTTCCATTAAACTTTTCAGTAGAAACAGAGTTTTATACTGGATAAATCTGATTTAAGTAGCACAGAGGCTTGTGTCAGTGTTAAGACTGTGCAGGGTTTCTGAAAGAAACAATCATTATGGTTGACCTGTAAGTATGAAAAAGGCATTTACCTGGATTGATAAAATCCCTGTTTGCTTTACTGTCTATGGACCGTGCATACCATCAACAGCTCAAGTGTGTTGCTGCTCATCATTCCAGCATGGTGAAATAAGAGCTAAGGGAAACACAGCACCACTTTGTAGCCTCATGGCCTGTCTGTAGGCTGGTTCGTGTTGAAGCTTCATCCACGCTGTTCTCTAAAGAAGCTTATTACAGAAATCTAAAACATTGTGGGAGTGATGAAGAATGTCACTGAAAAAGGTGGAAGCATTTAACCTGTTAGGATATGCTTCGTAAATTGTAGATCCATCTTAAAAGGCTTAAAATCAATGACTGGCTCAAAAAATTTGAGACTCTAAAGCATGAAACTTCAGCAAGAGCTCTCTCTCTCTTCATTGATGTAGTCAGTGTTGCAGACAAATGGGATTTCATGGCAGAGTCAATGAGACACAGAGGTTGTGTTGGGACAATGGGCACTCTCTCATGCTCTGGCACTGCCATTCATTCCTATTCCTCAATGTCTTCCTCATTACCTGTCCTCTTCAGCAGTCAGCAGCTGTTATTCACAATTAATCTTAGCATAATTCCTCTCTGTCTGATATAGATGACTGCTATGGGTCAGGTAAAATAACTCTATATCTTTCTACTAGATGTAAAGGAAGCCTGAAGTGGCAAGCCCAGATAGACTTAGATGCCTGAACAGCAGGTATTTGATACTAGATGTATCCTCTCTGGATTATTTTTCATTGCAAGATAGATGTACACCACATAGTGTTGCAGATCAGAGTTGTTTCTGTGTTAGTCCAGGGAAAGGTGGGAGAGACAGAAGGAGATTGATGACACATTTCATCATGGACATAGAATCATAGAATCACAGAATCAACCAGGTTGGAAAAGACCTCAGAGATCATCAAGTCCAACCCGTTACCTAATATCTAACGCCTCATGACAACTAAACCATGGCTTCAAGTGCCATGTCTCATCCTTTTTTGAACACCTCCAGGGACAGTGACTCCACCACCTCCCTGGGCAGTGTATTCCAATGGCCAGTTACCTGTCTACAACCTCCTTTCAGCTAGTTGTAGATAGCAATAAGGTCTCCCCAAGCCTACTCTTCTCCAGGCTAAACAATCCCAGCTCCCTCAGCCTCTCCTCATAGGGCTTGTGCTCGAGGCCTCTCAGCAGCCTCGTTGCCCTTCTCTGGACACGTTCAGGAGTCTCTGTGTCCTTCAGCTAAGGGGCCCAGAACTGGACACAATACTCAAGGTGTGGCCTAACCAGTGCTGAATACAGGGGCACAAGGACTTCCCTGCCCCTGCTGGCCACACTGTTCCTCATACTGGCCAGGATGCCATTGGCCTTCTTGGCCACCTGGGCATACTGCTGGCTCATGTTCAGTCAGCTGTCAAACATCACCCCCGGGTCCCTTTCTCACTGGCTGCTCTCCAGCCACTGTGTCCCCAGCCTGTAGCGCTGCATGGGGTTGCTGTGGCTGAAGCACACGTTTCTTTTAGAAAAAGTTCTCATGTGTCTTAGTTCTGAACAAGACAGATGCTCTTTTACCTCTTCCAAAAGGGGTAAAAGAAAAAACCCTCCACACTAGATTGGATATAATTGGAAAGTTTAAATGGAAATGCTATTCATAGCTACATGCAACAGTACAAGAGCATATAAAATACAGAAAACCCATAGTCCACCTTGCCCATGTTTCTCCAAATACCTCCTTAGGACAAAGCTTCTCACAAGCCTCCCTCTAAATCAGGCCAACAAACCTAGGCCTTAAATGCTCTGCCTGCCTCCACCATGCCTCTACTCCTATACCAAACCCAAAATGACACAGCCAGAATTTGGCTTGGCAGCTCCAGGCCCCAGCTAGGCTGCAGAGGGACCTTGACAGGCTGGACAGATGGGCGGAATCCAACAGCATGAGATTTAACACATCTGAGTGCCAGGTTCTACACATTGGCCCACATGGGCTCCTCAGTTAAGGAAAGATGTTGACTTGCCAGAACGTGTCCAGAGAAGGGCAACAAAGCTGGTGAGGATTTTGGAGCACAAGCCCTATGAGGAGAGGCTGAGGGAGCTGGGGTTGCTTAGCCTGGAGAAGAGGAGGCTCAGAGGAGACCTTCTTGCTGTCTACAACTACCTGAAGGGAGGTTGTAGCCAGGTGGGCGTTGGTCTCTTTTCCCAGGCAACCAATGCCAGAACAAGAGGACACAGTCTCAAGCTGCACCAGGGGAGGTTTAGGCTGGATGTTAGGAAGAAGTTCTTCCCAGAGTGATTTGCCATTGGAATGGGCTGCCCAGGGAGGTGGTGGAGTAACCATTACTCGAGGTGTTGAGGAAGAGGCTGGATGGGGTGCTTGTTGCCATGATTTAGTTGACTAGATAGTGTTGGGTGATAGGTTGGACTCTATGATCTCCAAGGTCTCTTCCAACCTGGTCTAGTCTAGTCTAGTCTAGTCTAGTCTAGTCTATTCTGTTCTGTTCTGTTCTCCGGGCCCCAGCTGGCATCATTGCCAAGGCTGAACTAGATCTCACTCCCCCGCAAAGAGACAATAGCCTGCATAGCCTCCCAAGAGCAGAGAGGGAGGGGAAAAAGGGAAGAAGCAGCTTGTGCTTATAAAGGCTAGATGCAGGCATTCTAGGAATGAAAAGACAGTTTCCTGTGTCCACCCACTAGACTGGACTCTCTGGCTTTCAACTTCATGTTTTCTTTAAAGACACCCAGGCTCAAACCATAGCAGCATGGAAAATTGAATTGATGGTGGAACAGCAATGACGTCCTCTGTTCCCATCCCTTCCTTCCACCCCTGTGCTGTGCTACACGTTTGAAGTTCCCCCACAGTATTCAGTGTTCTTATTCCTCTCACCTCTTAAAGAAATGTATCTGGTGTCTTTAAATACAAAATGTTATGTGCTGTGCTACATAAAATATGAACATCAACTGTCTCCCTGATCCTTTCTCAGGCTGTGCCAGGGGAGGTTTAGGTTGGATGTTAGGAAGAAGTTCTGTACAGAGAGAGTGATTGCCCATTGGAATGGGCTGCCCGGGGAGGTGGTGGAGTCACCGTCATTAGAGGTGTTCAGGAGGAGACTTGATGGGGTGCTTGGTGCCATAGTTTAGTTGTTTAGGTGGGTTGGATTGGTTGATGGGTTGGATGCGATGATCTTGAAGGTCTCTTCCAACCTGGTCTGGTCTGGTCTGGTCTGGTCTGGTCTATTCTATTCTATTCTATTCTATTCTATTCTATTCTATTCTATTCTATTCAGCATTCTACTTTAGCATTGTGCTTCCATTAGGGAAAAACATCAGCATATTCAAAACTCAATTTTGATGAGAGTTGTCAATTTTAGTTGATGACATAACAATGTCATTACTAAGAAAATTGAAGAGGCTACTGAATAGCTAAACTTAGTTTAGGTGATAACCTGGAAATTTGTTTTCACAGTATCACAGTATCAGAGTATTGCTAAGGTTGGAAGAGACCTCGAGGATCATCAAGTCCAACCTGGGACTGAGGACTTGCTCTGAGCTGGGTTAGGAACTGGCTGGATGGCCAAGCCCAGAGAGTGGTGGTGAATGGTGTCACATCCAGCTGGTGGCCAGTCAGTAGTGGAGTCCCCCAGGGATTAGTGCTGGAGGAGACAGGGGGAGACTCAGGGGTGACCTTATTGCTCTCTACAACTACCTGAAGGGGGTTGTAAACAGGCAGAGGTTGGTCTCTTCTCCCAGGCAGCCAGCACCAGAACAAGAGGACACAGTCTCAGGCTGTGCCAGGGGAAGTTCAGGCTGGAGGTCAGGAGGAAGTTTTACACAGAGAGAATGATTGCCCATTGGAATGGACTGCCAGGGGAGGTGGTGGAATCGCCATCACTGGAAGTGTTCAGGAGGAGACTTGACAGGGTGCTTGGTTACATGGGTTAGTTGATTAGGTGGTGTTGGGTGATAGGTTGGACGTGATGATCTTGAAGGTCTCTTCCAACCTGGTTTATTCTATTCTATTCTATATAGCCTTTAATTTTACTGAAAGAATGCTTTAATAGTGGATTAAATGAATTCTATTGAATCAATGTTGTTTTCTCCTTGAAATTAAGTTGATTTATATACTACAGTCTTCCTCTTTCATTGTGATTAAACCTATTTCCAGATTTGCTGAGATACAGTAAATTTACTTCAGGATGTGATTCAGTTAAATATAGCTATGTGTAGTGCCTGCACTATGAAAAAGCATGGAAAACCCCATTTCTATTACTTCAAGATCTTTCACTCAACAATTTTAATCAGTGGTTGGGTTTTTAAGTCAGAATCCTACTTAAAATTTGATGGTGAGAAGCTATATAGTGTCATATTTTCATACACATCCATTTCATACTGCACTTTCATATAAACTGTTTATATATGTTATGAAATACTGTTAATAGGCTTAAGTAACTAAACCCTTTATGAGACCTATAGCATTTTAGCATAACAGTGATTCACTGTGAAAAATTCAGCTAAGTATTATCAGAAATTCCTGTAAGATCTTTCTGTAGGCATCTTCAGCATTTGTTTGTTTCTGTAGAAGCTTCACTGAAATTTTGTTGTCACAAGATATACATAGCTGCAGTATTATTCAAGATTAGCCATCAACAAAACGCTTACTTCTCAATGATATTTGTATATTTTCTTAAAATCTTTTTGAAAACCCAGAATGTTTTCAGAATTACTACAATTTGATGCTCAGTTCTAGCAGTGCATCTTTAAATTAGCCTTTGCCCTGGTTTTGTATGTCAAGAAAATGTCATTGTTTGTTTTATGTGTTAGCAATGAAGGATGTTGTGGCAGCAAAGGAAATCCTGGCCTGTATCAGGAATGGTGGGGCCAGCAGGAGCAGGGAGGTCATTGTGCCCCTGTACTCAGCACTGGTTAGGCCACACCTTGAGTACTGTGTCCAGTTCTGGGCCCCTCAATTTAGGAAGGACACCGAGACACTTGAACGTGTCAGAGAAGGGCAACGAGGCTGGTGAGAGGCCTTGAGCACAAGCCCTACGAGGAGAAGCTGAGACAACTGGGGTTGTTTAGCCTGGGGAAGAGGAGGCTCAGGAGAGACCTGTCTACAACTGCGGTCTACAACTGCTGTCTACAACTACCTGAAGGGTGGTTGTAGCCAGGAGGGGGTTGGTCTCTTCTCCCAGGCAACCAGCACCAGAACAAGAGGACACAGTCTCAAGCTGTGCCAGGGCAAGTTTAGGCTTGAGGTGAGGAGAAAGTTCTTCACAGAGAGAGTTGTTAGCCATTGGAATGGGCTGCCCAGGGAGGTGGTGGAGTCACCATCCCTGGAGGTGTTCAAGAGGAGACTGGACGTGGCACTTGGTGCCATTGTTTAGTAGTCATGAGGTCTTAGGTGACAGGTTGGACTTGATGGTCTTTGAGGTCTATTCCAACCTTATTCATTCTATAATTTTATGATCTTTGTTACATTAGGCATAGTGCAATCTCTATGCTAAGGATTTGGTTACAAAGCTATATATAGTGTCAAAGTCAGCATCTAAAAATTATTTGAAGGACAAGCTACTTCACTGTTCATTCTCACACATCTTGAAACATATTCCTCTCATATATTTCCATCACTCTGTTCTCCTGAGTGCCACTTCCTCCCTGGGACCATTCAATCAACATGATCCCTTTCCCTGGACAATGAATAGATTTTACCAGAGTAGTTTGCTATAGAGAATGATCCAGGCACTAGAAGTGTGCTTGCTCTGCCCACACTCCAGACCAATCAGAAGTGGTGTTAGCACAGGCTGAACAAGCACATAGATGTGCACAGAGATGTCTTTGGGCCTGCAAAGAGCACTTTTCCCTCTTCATTCATTCATGTTAGAGCTCCATAGCTCCACCACACAGAGCTGCTTCCTCCAGACCCAAAACATTTCAGGTTCTGCTCAGCCCTATTGCATGCCTGCCAGTTTGTGAAGGATGCTGAAGGCCATTTTTGATGCACTAGATGAGGGACCTCAGCAGATTCATTGCCAGAATAATTTACTGCTGATGTTGCAGGATTTTTGTGCTGTGCTTTATTGCAAGCATTAGAAGGGATTTCTTGACTGTGTTGCACTGTGAGTTTCATACCATGAGGGTGTGTGTGAGAATGCCTCATGGAGAAGGACCAGTTCATGTTTTAACATCTAGTGTAATGAGGTCCAATAAAATCATGTTAAAAGGATGTTAAGGTTGCAAAGGAAAACATCAGAAGCAAGGAAATGCCATAATTAATATGGTCTGTGGAAATACAGTCTCTTATGCATTATAGTGCAGCTCTTATTACATGACATACTAGGCTTTCCAGGGGATGTCTCCTTTTTTCACTGAATGACTGAATGTGTAGTGTTTTTATGTTCATCAGTATATATTTGTTATCCATGAAGCATCCAAAGTCCATAATTAATATAAAGAATTTGTCATGTCAATATTTCTCATATACCTTAATCAAAGTTCTTCAGTGTTTAATAAATACACCTTTTTTTTCCAGTGTCCTTCTAATATGAGACATTTAAACCAGTACTTGTGTTTGAAATCTGATGAACCAAGGCAAAGTTAAAGGTAGAAATTATATTAAACTACTGACAATCCCCCCCACTTTGAGTCAAATTAGACCTTCATCTTTCTGGTTAAACATAAGATTTGTACTCCATCTTATAAATTCAAAGTACAGTTTCCCATCTTGGGTCATTAACTAGGTCTGCCGCGCAGCTGGTTTAGCAGAATGAGCCTGTAATTCTGGCCAGACTGGTCACTAAAGACTTTACTAGTGAGTTTCACAGATATGTGATGAATGCTCAGGCTTGTGTTTGTGGTGTTAGTCCCAAATCTAATTAGAATAGAGGAGAGAAAATTATGCTGCCCTATCTCAGCCAGTCCCAGTACTCTTCCACTGCCGACATGCCAGCCCATGTCTGCCACTTTTTTTCCCCCCGACGTGCTCTCATCTGATTTTGCTCTCTTTGCTCTTTTATCTTCTGATTTTTTTCAAAAATTCAGGAGCCAGACTAGTGGACAAGAGTCCACTAACAGCACAGATATAGGGCTTTAAGAAGTTTATAATATTCTATTCTATTCTATTCTATTCTATTCTATTCTATTCTATTCTATTCTATTCTATTCTATCTAAAACAGATTTAGGCACCATTTCAGAGATGATGATGAGCGGAGCCACCATCCCTGAAGGTGTTTAAAAGACATTTGGATGAGGAGCTGAGGGACGTGGTCTAATGGTTGTGCACAGCGAGATGTTAGGTTATGATTGGACTTGATGATCTTAAGGTCTCTTCCAACCAGGAGACTGTATGATTCCTTGGACTCTCCTCATGCCCACTTCTGTCATTTTACCTCCAAACTTGCAGATGCTAGAGCTGCTCAGCTGCATAGTGATGTAACTTTTAAAATATGAATACAATAGCATGTTTTCTCAAATTTTTTTGGATTTGAAGATCTGTAGCTGCAATTGGTAACTTGGATTCTCAACATGCTTATAACTAAATGGTGAGAAAACCTGTGTAAACAGAAAGGGAAAAAAGAAAAACAGCAGAGTGAAGAAAAAGGTTCTTTTTATAGCATTTAACACATGAGAATGTAAATAAATGTGGTGTTAGTGAGAGTTCATTATTTTGAAAACAGGGCTGATTAAGAGGAAAAGCAGTGCAGCTGAAGACAAAGGAAACAATATTTAGTCTTTGATCAAAAGTATTCACAGTGATTTTCTGTTCAAGGGTGGCAGAGTTTTATGAATAACGAAATGTGTTTTGCTACTTGAGTAGCCTCCAAGAGAAAGGGTGTCCATTCCATATGGCCCCTTGAAAGAAAAGCACATGCCTGTTCCTCCATTAAGAAATAACATTGTTATTTATTAACTATTTTCTTTCAAAGAGGGACCCCAAAGATACACATGTAAGTTTACATTTGCTCTCAGAAGAAAAGCCTATATTGTGTGCTTGTGCTGCACACTTACTCAGGGAATGATCACAGATTAAGTGTATCATCTATACACCAAGCTGAAAATGTGAATTACTCTTTTTTAATAGTATGGTTTCCTGTGCAATATCTTGAGTGCAAAAATATCTTGAAAACAAAATACTCATTTCTCCCAGCTTCACCCTGTCCCCCACCAAGTTTGTTGCATTAATAATAATAGACCAGGTTGGAAGAGACCTTCAAGATCATCACATCAAACCCATCAACCAATCCAACCCACCTAAACAACTAACCCATGGCACCAGGCACCCCATCAAGTCTCCTCCTGAACACCTCCAATGATGGGGACTCCACCACCTCCCCGGGCAGCCCATTCCAATGGGCAATCACTCCCTCTGTACAGAACTACTTCCTAACATCCAACCTAAACCTCCCCTGGCCCAGCCTGAAACTGTGTCCTCTTGTTCTGGTACTGGCTGTCTGGGAGAAGAGACCAACCTCTGCCTGTCTACAACCTCCCTTCAGGTAGTTGTAGAGAGCAATAAGGTCACCCCTGAGTCCTCTCCAGGCTAAGCAACCCCAGCTCCCTCAGTCTCTCCTCATAAGGATTGTGTTCCAAACCCCTTACCAACTTCTTTGCACAGGAGGTGAGTATTTTTGATAGAATTGGTCCATATTTTTGCTTCTGTTTTTGCTTTTGTTTTGGGGTGTTTTGCTGTTTTGGTTTTTTTTTTGTAGTCACCACACAGAATGTAATCTTCCCGTCATTTCAATTACTTTATGATGTTAGTCAGTGCAAGATGCAGTGGCAGAGTGAGCAGGGAAAGACAACTCATCTGTGAGTACCCAGCTATTGCCTAACTTGGACTTCTCATCCCTACCCAGTAAAACCTGTCATCTTAGTATAATATGTATGTTAGAAGTACTTGGATAGTGATAGTATATGTTTGAATTATCTTTGAGCATCTGGCCCACCACAGAACCTGCCATCATTTTGCAAAATCAGGGTGTTGGGATGTGCTGGGCGTCAGGCTCTCCAGCAACTGATTAAAGCCAGTCGCTGAACTTTTCTGTCCTGGGGAATGAGATCTGAGCCCCATCACGGATGTGACAGACAGCGTTGCTCGTGTCAACCACATGAACAGCAAAGGAGTTGGAAAGGAATTACAAATGCCAGTAAATTTAGCAGCAAGGAGATACCAAAAATAGCCTGGAAGTGAATATATGCTAAAGAGACAAAGGAAAAAAGCTTTTCTGGGATTTAAATAAAGTAGTGCTGGGCCCCATCCTCTTTAACATCTTTATTGATGATCTGGATGAGGGCATTGAGTCTGTCATCAGTAAATTTGCTGATGACACCAAGCTGGGGACAGGAGTTGATCTGCTAGAGGGTAGAGAGGCTTTGCAGAGAGACCTCGACAGGCTGGACAGATGGGCAGAATCCAACGGCATGAGATTTAACACATCCAAGTGCCGGGTTCTGCACATTGGCCACAACAACCCCATGCAGTGCTACAGGCTGGGGTCAGAGTGGCTGGAGAGCAGCCAGGCAGAGAGGGACCTGGGGGTGCTGGTTGATGGTAGGATGAACATGAGTCTACAGTGTGCCCAGGTGGCCAGGAGGGCCAATGGCATCCTGGCCTGCATCAGGAACAGTGTGGCCAGCAGGAGCAGGGAGGTCATTCTGCCCCTGTACACTGCACTGGTTAGGCCACACCTCGAGTACTGTGTCCAGTTCTGGGCCCTCAGTTTAGGAAGGACGTTGACTTGCTGGAATGTGTCCAGAGAAGAGCAACGAAGTTGGCGAGGGGCTTGGAACACAAGCCCTATGAGGAGAGACTGAGGGAGCTGGGGCTGCTTAGCCTGGAGAGGAGGAGACTCAGGGGTGACCTTATTGCTCTCTACAACTACCTGAAGGGAGGTTGTAAACAGGCAGAGGTTGGTCTCTTCTCCCAGGCAGCCAGCACCAGAACAAGAGGACACAGTCTCAGGCTGTGCCAGGGGAGGTTCAGGCTGGAGGTCAGGAGGAAGTTTTACACAGAGAGAGTGATTGCCCATTGGAATGGACTGCCAGGGGAGGTGGTGGAATCGCCGTCACTGGAGGTGTTCAGGAGGAGACTTGACAGGGTGCTTGGTTGCATGGGTTAGGTGATTAGGTGGTGTTGGATGATAGGTTGGACGCGATGATCTTGAAGGTCTCTTCCAACCTGGTTTATCCTATTCTATTCTATTCTATTCTATTCTATTCTATTCTATTCTATTCTTTTTAAATCGTGCCAATGACGTTGTTATAGTTTATACTTTCAAATTTTATAGTTCTGAATACATTTTATTTTTTGATACTTGAAATTATATTTTATGTATAAAATGAAAATTCTTTTTCTGGCCAAGTCCCCCTGTAACTTTGTTGAGGCAATCTCCTTCTGAAAGTGCCTTCTGCCTATCAAGGAAGGGCTATTTTAGGGGTTTTTTTTGGAATGGTTGCCTGCGATGTTGACACTCAGTACACTAATTTGAATGAATATTTCTCTTGTTTGGCTACTAAACCACAGTGCGGGGTTTTTCTTGATACTTGATCATATGCTTTTATCCCAAGTGTGTTGCTGTATTTCAAATGTAGCCTTGCTTTAATAACAAGGTAGTGAACATAAAACTACAGCAATGATGTTGGCATCTGAATGTTTATGAAACAGTGCCCATCAGTTCTGGATTTCTGCGAGTCTTCACTTTTTCTGATGCTGAGCCATGGCATAAATCATATGTCTCCATGGCACATTACGACTACAAAGTCCCACACAGCAGCACAGGAGGATCAGTGAAGAAACTATGCCAGAGGAGGAAAATCAGTGGTGATGAAACTGAATAACTGGATAGGTTGAAAGATACTTTGTAGTATAAATTAAGCAAAACATAATTAGTAGATGGTTTGTGTTTGCAACTTCTTGAGTGTTTCGAGTGACACCTGTTAACAATAACAAAGACTGTTCTGAGTTGTCATAATGGGGAAATTTTCATTATTGCTACTGAAAACTGTTAACTATGAATAACTGTAAGCAATCATACTGTGGGTTTGGGTTTTTTTTCAGTATCTAGAATACAAATGAAGAATAAAAATTGACATCCATAGAACTGTGCTTGTACTCAGATGTCTGTAAGTGTTGTTGCATGACATTCAATTATTTAGGGAAAGTAGATAGCATTAGCCTAATCCTTTCTTCTGTTTGAGTTGGTGGCTATTTTGCCAGGGACTTCAATACAAGTAAGTCACAATTTTTCCCCTGAAATGCTTTTAGAGATGGGGGGGAGGAAAAAATGTATATAAGAATCTCTTGGTGTGAGGTATCGCCAAAAACCTGTCATTGCACACGCGCTGGTTGTAATGGGCATGTTCTTTGTATTCTGTCAGTCACATCAAGTGAGTCTGGGTGACTGTGATATTTCTAGATGGTTTTAAAAATGGAGTTTTGAAACCTCCCACTCAGCCCTGAGTTATGCATTAGCACACAAGTGAGCAAAATGTTTATTTTCTTTTTTCGCTGCTGGAAATACAAGAAATTTAAATTGCCAGAAGGTTCAATTAAATTTTTGCAGGAAATCCAGAAGATTCTAAGGAGATACGTGGTCTGCAAGAGAGCAGTTTTCTATTTCTGTTTGAATTTGATGGATTTTTGCTTTTTTTCCCACTTTTAATTAGCCTACAGCAACCTATTGTGAAGGTTAAGCTGGAAGGGGAAATGCTTTCTGTATTATTATGTATTACAGATATAAGTGAAAATGGTCTGCGTGTTCATTGATGTCATAGGAAAATACAGTTAACATAAAGTTAGCAGATTCACAAAATGAAAATTAATGTATGAATTATTTAGCTAACGCTGCACTTTGCCCCAGAATCTGGTGTTTATTATTGTGAGCTTTAGCAGGAAACAGAAGCAGCATCAACTGGGAAAACATTTCTTTACTGAGCTGAGAACAGGATGGCTTTCTCGTTTCCAAGTGGGGAACCTGGTTCTTTGGTTTCTTTGTTCCTAGTTAGACTACTCCCAAGCTATTTTAGCTGAACATTTTACATGCTAATGGAGCCTGGGTTAGTGCAGTTGGCAGCTGTTCTTGGGATAATAATGAAACACACTGTTTAGTGCTGCATGCTGCTGCTGTAAAATGCGGGAAGTATTTTATAGAGATCATGGTGAGTCGAGCTGGATCCAGTTTAAGCGCTGTAAGTGCATGAACCGTGAGCAAGGAAGTTGTTTCACATGAGAGTAACTGGCACTTGTTTACTTTTGCAGGTAAAGAAACCGTGTACGGAGTCAGATGGTTCAGAGCAACAGGATCCCAGGTATGCTACTGGAGGGCAAATGCTGACTGACTGCAGTGCAGTGACAGGGCATGAGGCAGAGCTGTGCTACGGATAGATAGCCTCAGGGTGTGAGACACATGTTTCAAAGAACAAACGGTTGGATCAGTTTTAATGGTTTTCACGCCGGAAGGGGTTTTGTTTGTTTGTTTGTGGTTTTTTTTCCCCCCTTTCCCCAGTTAAAGATGTGAGATAGCATTTCATTTGTTGAGTCTAGATGGTGTCATAGTGCTGAATTATTCTCCTCACTTAAAAAAACAAACCCAAACAAATCAAATTAAATAGTGTAGGGAAATTTGTGTAACCAAATCTCACTTTCTTCATTTATCCCTTTTCTGCAGAACCGAGTCTTGAGGTTTAATGATAATACAGTTTATTTTCAGTGTGGGAAATTCAGTCTTTATTTGAGAAAATTCACCTTTTTCAAAACTTCTCTGTTTTCACCCACAAGAAAATGCCCTGTGTTCATAAGTTGGGAAGGGTCCACACATTCTGTAAAAAGAAACTTTGCAAACACAATGATTTTCAATTTTCCTGTACCTGCAAAAAGGAGAAAAGGAAATGGATTTAACTTCTATGTTTTGCACATGTGTGTATGTGTATAGATAATTTTGAGCAGGTGAAGCAGTATTTGAGATGTGCCGTTCAATGTGCATCTTCCTGTTGATTAGTGAGATGCTGAACTACAGTGGATGATTCTCTTCAAATTTTGGTAGTTTGTAGTACTTGCTGTCTAACTTTGTCTTGCTTCTGCTCAGAAGACCTGTTTCAGTTTCACAGAAACTCAGAAGCTTTCATTACAAAAGGGCAGCTACTAATCAAACCTGACTTCACACTAACTCTGTGGTTAAAACTGAGAAAAGTCAAGTAACTCAAGAGTTGCCTCCCCATCCCATCCCTATGTCTTTGTGCCACTGTTGCAGCAGGATCTGGTGGGGTTCTCCTGCAATATCCAAAACCCATGTAGTATCTGTGGCTCGAGCTATGCTGTGCACCACCTGGTTTTCTTTGATTAGCTCATATCAGTTATTAATGCATTCTTTCATTTAGTTTGGCAAGAACTGAATGTGTGTGAGTACAACATTCAATGTCCATGTATACTTCTAATGATGTCAGTAGCAGTTTTGCCCTGGACTTCAGTGGAGGCACATTTCAGTCCCCATTTAATAACTCACCAATGCAATATATATCTCTTGTGCTGCCGCTTTGGATTAAAATGTATTATAAAGTTCAAGTTTGTTCCAAGTACTTTGAAAGCACAGAGAATCCCAACTTAACAAAACACACTGTGCATGTGCACAGTTTTAAATGTCTTCCTTGTCCAATGAGGCTGTAATGTTTCAAGCCTTTAAAAATTATGAAGTCTGTAGTCTGATGTGGTTTTGTCAGAGTATGATACTGCAGCAAACCTGAGGACACAGAATGCAGCATGCTGGCATTACCTCTGCACATCAGGATTTTCCTTTTAAGCTGTTGTTAAATTCTTGGTACCAAATCTGAGGAACAGGATTTCTCCCAAGTGCAGAAGGGAGCCCATGCTTTGAATAGTCAATCTGTTGGCTACATCTGTTAGTTTCATTTTTTTCAGAGATGCCTTTTCAAACAGAAATGTTTTTCACTTTGAGCTCCACAGCCTCGGTTTAAGTATATCTCAAATACGGTTGAAATTAATGTTCCTGGCCTGAGTGTGTGCAGTGCTGTGTAAATACACAGCCTGAGGCAGAATTTTTTGGTCAGAGCTCCGTTGGCTATGTGACTTTGGTCTTGCAGGGTAATCTCTGACAGACCTTTGGCTGGAGTGGCGCTAGAGGGCACCGCGCAGCACATAAAGCTAAAGCCTCCAGCAAGGTAATTCTTCTCTAAACAAGGCTTAAGTGAAAACATTTCACATAAAGTGAAACATCAGCATAAAAATGAATGCTGGAGACACAGCCTTACAGAATAGCTCCTGACTTGGGACCTAAGGCCAATATCATTCATTTATTTAGCTAGCTTTATAGTCTGTTGGTTTTGGATTTGAAACTATTACAATAAATGCAGATGGAAAGTGTTTTTACAGTAGGGAAGTAATTAAATTGGGTGTGGGAACTTTGTCAGAATTCTTGGAGTGACATATGTGTATCAGCAGATTCTTTGTCTTACTTGGCTTTGGTTTGTCTTTTAGAAACATTCAAACTGCAGATGTGACTAGTAAATTTTTTTCTTTAAGAGAATTTACTTACCTATGCAGCATATCAAAAAATGATTTCCAGGAGTATCCAGCTATACATACAGTAAAGATTAAACTTGCCAGCATTTATTTAGATATAGACTGGCTCTTACCTCAATAGACAGGCAAGCTGCACAGACAAAGAGGGAACTGGGGTGGATAGGTGAGTTAGTAAACACAGAAGGAAACATGCATGACCTCAGTGTCTCCATCACAATTTTTGATTCATAAATGACTTTGTCTTACAAATTCTTTCAAAGGCTCTTGGGAGTTACAATCTGGTGGTGTGTACTTCAATCCACAGATTTTTAGATATTTCATGTAAATGGTGGTATTAAACCTAATCATAGTGGTACTGGGCCCATATCACTATTATGGTAATTTGTAATAGAAACCAAATTTACCCTGCAAATCAGACTAGCCATCCAGTTGTGCAACAGCCATTTCTGTGTGAGACAAAGGCAGTAGATGGTTGGGACTTGCCAACTTTTGTACTACAGGTGTGGGTGAGGCAGGAGTAATTTTCACGGGTGACAATTCTGGCACACTGACCCTGTGTCAGAGTCACTAGAGAATTTAGGAGAAGTTCCTCTGTTCAGAGCCTATAAACATACATTGCTTGTAATGTTTGTATATAATGGATAAACTTTAAAATGGTACCAATCCCAGGTATTCTGAATGACTCCTTCATTAAATTTAATAGCATACAAGGATTGCTGAAGTCTGGTGCAATGGAAGTTAGCTTTTGTGATTATTAATGAGCTCTTTTTTAACATAAATAGTCAAATAAGCCATTTTAATTCTAATAAGGGAGCATTTTCTTATCATAGTATCATTCAGGGTTGGAAGGGATCACAAGGATCATCCAGTTCCAACCCCCCTGCCATGGGCAGGGACACCCCACACTAGATCAGGCTGGCCAGAGCCTCATCCAGCCTGCTCTTAAACACCTCCAGGGACGGGGCCTCGACCACCTCCCTGGACAACCCATTCCAGGGTTTCACCACTCTCATGGTGAAGAACCTCCTCCTCACATCTAGCCTGAATCACTGTAAGCTGCATTCAGTCTCATACCTCTAGACCTTGCTGTGGAAATGAGTTAAACTCTAGAATATGTGTGATTCTGAAATCTGGGGAAATGAGAAAGAGCAAGCCCCAGACTGACACTCAGCCACAGCGCATTGGTTGTGGCCACACATCCCAGGACAGCATCCTTTTCCAGAGAACAGACTACTCAATGAACATCTCTGCTACCCTCAGATCCTCTTTTCCCTCTTACCAGGCCATCCATAGACTCCACCATAAAACCAGAGTTGCATCAGAAGTTGAGATCTAACAACAAATAGTGGGTTTTCTGGGCTATAAAATTAAACAGGGAGGTGAGAAATGGGTGGGAGGCAGAGTAAGTCCGTGCAAATGGAAATTCAACAGGGTCTGCTGCTTATTCCTCAAAGTCCCTGGATTATAGGGTGAAAAAAATACTTTTTTGCCTTCTGGAGAGCATAGTAGAGGCTGCAGAAGAATGATGAGATTTTTCTAACAGCTGAGACACAATTTCTTTTTTTCCTGGAAAGGTAAAGGGAAAAGTCCATATATTTCATATACTTTCTGCATTTAAACTGTGACCTTTATGATATGAAGATAATATCTAGGGGTGAAAAAAGGGAAGCTTGTAAGATTTTGACAGGTAGTTTTGTACACTTGGGATGAAAATTGACTGATAAATTAGGAAACTACACAGTGGTATCAAAAAGATATTATTTTGAGTGTTCAGAAAGGGCAATAGCTCTGTGTATTGGTGAATTAAAGTAGAGTCCTGTGGAGTGAGAAAACTCTATCCTTGTTGCATAACTTTTACTACAAACCTGTGGATCCAGTGTCTCAAGGTAGATGCATTCTTCCTGACTTGTCTTTTCCTTTATATACTGGTGGGTTTTTTGTTTGTTTCTGTGTTTCAAAAGGATATTATTTTGAGTGTTCAGAATGGGCAATAGCTCTGTGTATTGGTACGTTAAAGTAGAGCCCTGTGGAGTGAGAAAACTCTATCCTTGTTGCATAACTTTTACTACAAACCTGTGGATCCAGTGTCTCAAGCTAGATGCATTCTTCCTGACTTGTCTTTTGATTTATATACTGGTGGTTTTTTAGTTTGTTTCTGTGTTTCCTTGTTTGTTGTGTGGATTTTGGTTGGTTGGTTGGTTTTGGTATGTTTGGTTTTTTTTAATTTCTAAATGAAAAAAAAAAAAAGGGGGGGGAGGAAATAAGCTGCTTTCAAGCAAACTCTCCGTTTTAAGGGTTTGTCAGGGAAGTGCAATCAAAGGCATTATAGCTATTGCATTAGTATCAGTTAGATAAAGTTTATTCCTATGTATTGCTGAGCTATACAAATTCACCGGTGATGATCACTGGTGGATATTGAACTGTATTTATAGACACAGTTGCCACATAAACAGGGTGCCCAAAAAAACATGCAGAAATTGGGGTGTTTTTTTAATGTGTTTTAAAAAGGTCTCCAGTATTTCCATTTGATATGGCTTTCAGTGAATCTTTTAGCATAGATTGCAGCTGTTCATCAGATGATTGCTGTTCTGTTCCTCCACACCCACACTGCTTAAAGGTGCAGGACATAGGAAGATTTCAAAGATAAGATTTCCTGTTTTGGTTACTTCATCCTAAAGTCTCTCTTAAAGCTTCTAAATGAGAAATAGGCTTTCACATTTTCTCTCTTGTCTCATTTTGATACTCATGGCCAGGATATATCCATTGTCCAGAGACACTTACTGCCCTTAAAGCATTCATAAGTAAATAAATAGTATTGAATGTCAGGGTAGAGCTACTGCAGTTTTCACATTCAGTTCACTTGATCAAGGTTTGTTTCCTCTACAGTTTGAGGGCACTGTTGTGAATGTGATGTTCACTATGCTTACTGCATCTGAGCTATGTGGGTACTGCATGAGTGCATTAGTCGACAGTGGCCATCCATATATTTAACAAAACTTAAAAGGGAAATAACATGGATCTTCCACATCTTATTCTGGACAGTCAGATCATCAAAAGTGTTTTATTCTCAGCCATTTGAACTGTGTAAATTGCCCTTGAGATTTCTTTTTTCACTAGTTCCCACAACAAGACATTTACAGTGTTATCTCAAGATGATTATCCATGGTTGATTCTTTTGGTCAGGCATTTGGTTTGGTTTTATACCATGTAATTGTGCATGTTTAGCAGATTCATAGATTTGTAGAATACCACACTGGAAGGGACCTCAAGGATCATCTAGTCCAACTTTTCAGGGTAAGAATATAGTTTAAATGAGATGGCCCAGCACCCTGTCAGGCTGGGCCTTGAAACTGTCTAATGCAGGGGAATTCACCACCTGCCTTGGGAGTTGATTCCAATGTCTAATATTATGAATCATCAAGAAAAAATTTTTTTATGGTATCTGGTCTGAATCTCCCCAGTAGCAGCTTGTACCTATTACCCCTTGTCTTTGCCATGTGACTCTTTGTAAAAAAGGAGTCTTCCTCTTCATGATAGCTGCCCTTTATGTACTTGCACGTGGGTATGAGGTCTCCTCTTGGCCTTCTCAAAGCTGAACAAACTCAGTTCTCTCAGCTTTCCTTCATATGGCAGATCTAACATTGTAACTCCTCAACTCAAATTCAAGCTTTACAGCTATCTGATGGATTCTGTGACGATGCTGTCATGCCTTTTCCATAACTATTTGAACACAGCTGATGCTTTGCATACCAGTTTCTAGGAGAGTGAGGCCAGCAGTACCTTCCTGTTCACTTACAGTTTGAGAGGTGAACAATAAATATTTACTGTTACGTGATGAAGTTTTAATGATTGAGCTGCCAAGCAAGAAAAGCTAGCAATAGCGATGAAAACTGCCACTGAAGTTTCACCAATGTTAATTTTAAAGGAAAATAGTTTTGATTGTGCAGTAAAAAGTGTGCAAGCTCAGACTAAAAAGATTTTATGTGTCATTTAGCCACATTATGCTCCCTCATTTTCTTCTCATCCATGTCATATTTAGAAGATAAGGCTTTGTTGTCTGTGAACCATATGTACCTTATCTTGGCTAGAGGGTAATTTAAATCCTTTTTCAGTCAAGAGTAGTGTAGCTCCACTGTATCTCACACTGTATAATCTGTAGATCATAATGATGTGATAAATGGGCTTCATTTGAGGAAATGGGATATTGAGAGAACCCTGTCTAATTTAGGCTATGAAGGTGAGATTCAGCTCACCCTGTTGTAGATGTGTAAGGAAGGCACTTCTGAGATACAATTTATCTGATGTTATTTCTATTGACTATAAAGACAGCTTACTGTATCCTTCTTCTGGGTAACCATGAAGACTCTACCAGCATCACCTGTTGCGTTGCTCATTTATTACAAGGAGACCATCTAGATACCCAATATGAGCAAAAGCAATGAAAACATTCATTTTGATTTTCTGCAAAACTGTTCAGTTCCAGAAGGGAATACATGCAAGAATAAGATTATTCTTTAGGCAGTAAAAACCACTTTGTGACAAGCTGCTGGTATTTCTTGAGTTTAAGACAAAGTATGAAGAGGAGCAGATACAGCTGAAAATGAAAAATTGCCACAAGTAATTTTGGGAACTGCAAGGAAAAAAAATAAAAGTCAGTCAACAGAAGGGATAATGTGTGTTTGTCAGAATATAGCATTCATGTCAGTGAGGCCACTACATTTATAACCACTTCACCTAAGAGAAATGTTTGGCAGGAGCAAGCCCAGACTTCTCAGTCAAGACAGTGGCTGGCAAAAAATGTATCACAATTTTCCAGTTTTAAAATAACTATGTAGTGGAATAAGATTTCTCATAAAGGCTGCATTCTGGGACACACAGGCTGAGCCTGCAGTCAAGAGAATGTTTTATACAAATCTGTTACTTATTAAAGGTTTGGTACACGTACTCAGTCTGCATGCCGCTTAGGCGGTTGGAGTCATTCAAAATAACACGTAACTGAATGGCATACAGCATCCACAACAACTGCATGATAATTGCTGAAAGGAGTATGTTGCCTTGCTATCTATGTTGTATTTTCAGACATCTGAAGGGTCTGGAGAACAAGTCTTATGAGGAACAGCTGAGGGAACTGACGCTGTTCAGCCTGGAGAAAAGGAGGCTGAAAGGAGACCTTGCTCTCTGCAAGTTCCTGAAAGGAGCATGGAGCCAGGCAGCTGTCCAACTCTTCTCCCTTGTAACAAGTGATAAGATAGAAGAAACGGCCTGGTTGTCCAAGGGAAGGGTTTGGGTTTATATTAAAAGAAAGTTCTTCACTTAATGGGTTCTCAAAGACCGGAACAGGCTCCCTAAAGAGGTGGTTGAATTCCCATCCCTGGAGGCATTTCCAAGAGGTGGAGAAGTGTTGCTAAGAGACATGGTTTAGCCCCACACTTGGTAGAACTAGAGAATGGCTGTACACGATGATCTTAAAGGTCTTTACCACCTGTATCCATTCTGTCATTCTGACTTGCAGTTTTCAGGCAGCACAAGTCTTTCCTATCTTTAGAGCAGTCTCTGGCTGCTGTGTGCCGATGTCCTCATTCGTTAACTTTAGAAATTCAGTCTTCTGATTACCCAGGGTCTATTGAAACTGGTCGCTGTCTGCTCGTCGGTTTGTGTTGGCTCTGGATCAAGCCTCCAAAGAGTTCTAAAAATACATATGATATGTTTACAGAAATTACAATAATCTATTTGGAGTGCAAACACATGGTAACTGATGACATCACAGGCAAGTATTTGAATAGTTTATATTAACAGATCCCTGTGGCTTTAACAATAAAATTAATGTATTTTTTTATATTTCAGATCTGTTAAAAATTCCTGTTGTTTTGTTACATTAGTGATACTATTGCCTGTGTGATCCCAAGCCAGACCATGTCAGTGTTAGGACTTTCATTAACCTGAATCAATGGCATGTCAAACTTTGCAATAAACAAAAGCAACACGAATCAAGAAGTTTTGAACACTTCTTGGAAATTAATGTCACCTCATTTAAAAAAAGAAAAAAATATAAAACAAAACAACAACAACACAACAAAAAAACCCACAGACAAAAAAAGAACAAAACCCAATCCAAAAACCCCCAAAATTTTAACAGAGTGTTAGTAGAAGTAATTTTGGAGTTATGTTCAAGTGAAATGGAATGGAATGGAATGGAATGGAATGGAATGGAATGGAATGGAATGGAATGGAATGGAATAGACCAGGTTGGAAGAGACCTTCAAGATCATCTTGTTCAACCTATCATCCAACACCACCTAATCAACTAAACCATGCAACCAAGCACCCTATCAAGTCTCCTCCTGAGCACCTCCAGAGATGGGGACTCTACCACCTCCTCAGGCAGCCCATTCCAATGGGCAATCACTCTCTCTGTGTAGAACTTCCTCCTAACCTCCAGCCTAAGCCTCCCCTGGCACAGCCTGAGACTGTGTCCTCTTGTTCTGGTGCTGGTTGGCTGGGAGGAGACCAAACTCTGCCTGTCTACAACGTCCCTTGAGGAAGTTGTAGAGAGCAATAAGGTCACCCCTGAGTCTCCTCTTCTCCAGGCTAAGCAACCCCAGCTCCCTCAGTCTCTCCTCATAGGGCTTGTGTTCCAAGCCCCTCACCAACTTTGTTGCCCTTCTCTGGACACGCTCCAGCAAGTCAGTTATGTAGTCTTTTTGTCTAACATCACAAACATCACACCAAAGGTAAGAGCTTTCTAGCATGAATTTGTGCTACTGGAGTGCAAGATCCAACCACTGCTAATGATTTAAAATCTTTCTGAAAACACAGGAGAAACCTAATAGATCTGGAAAAGAGATAATGGTCTCTGAGAAAGAGAAAAACATGCTGTTCTAATAATTCCAAATGTATTGTTATCTGTTAATAGGAATGTGTCATATTTGTGAGATAGAGTACCTAGCACAAAATACTGTGCAAGTGCATTCTGGAACTTACTATTTTAAATTTAAAGGATTCATTTCATTTGCTCTCCCCTTAGAAACATGCTGTCATGCATATTTCCTTAAGTGTATTTTTTAAACTATTAAAATTCAATTGAATTATGGCTTGAACTGCATACTCTTATTTTTTCCTAGTTTTCACTCAACAGATGCAAAATTATATGCATGAAAAAGTAGTTGATATTTTGCACATTTATTAACTGTGTATAGCCTCATGTCTTAAATATCTTAAATTAATGTCCTAAACACTAGGCTGTTGTGAGAACTGTTCCACTTTGTACAAGTATTCCATATTTCCTGGAGTGGTGACTTGAACCAGGGCATCCTGCCACCAGCACACCTAAATGTAGTCTGTTTTGCTATCCCAGACTGACCTGCATGAAATTTTTCCATTGTCTTGAGTAATTACTGTCTTATCCAGTACTATTATATGAACAAAGGTGGCCACTCCCAGGATGTTACTGTGCACCCATCTCTCCTTTAAGCTTCTTATCATTCCTTCTTCTGTGCATGTTTCCTCAGAGAAAGGATGTTTTCTATGTGGCTATATGTGGTTCATTATGTGGGATGACTGGGAACACTCCATATATTTCTATAATTAATAGTCTTGACATAATTGTGACTTCCAAAGTGCCTTGTGATTTTTGAACCTGCTTGAGAGTGCAAGTTATTTAACAAGCCTCAGACATAAAACCACTCTCAGACACGGTGAGCTATTGTTGTTTATCTTCTGCTAGCATAGGCAATGGGATGGTGAGTGCTCTTTAGCATAAATCCATGTTAGTGCTCTTCATAACATCTGGGAAAAGCTTACAAAAGTGAAGCTCTGGAGCTTTGTCAATAAATAAGTATTAATGACAATCCAGTACCAAAAACCTGTCAACAACTAAAAAGAGTGAAACATCTACTGAAGAACTGCAAAGAACACAGCAAAAATTTCCACACTAAAATTACCTTGCTTATAGTAATCACTTTCATAGAGAAATGGCAGCCTGTTTCTTGAAAGCACATTGAAATAATCAATGTAACCCATTAGTCAGCATTTTGGAACATCTCATTAGGAACACAAGTGCAGCAGTGCATGGTGCAATTCTTCCATCAGTTCCTCCAATCCTTTTGTCATCCCTTTTATGTGTGGGTGTCATGGCACAGCGTAAGTTGGGCAACTGTAGCAGCTAGTTTTACACCAGCCAGAATTGAGAATATTATATGTTCTAGTAATATTACTTCTGGATAAACAGATGGCATAATGTAATATATATGCTAATGGCACTGGTTAAATGCAATTTTGAGTCCATAACTCTTCCCCATTCACTTTCTGTAGCACAGCTAGCACTAGGTCTATAGAGGGAGCAGGACTAAAGCCATCCCAGGGGCTTAGCATGCATTTGGTTGTTACTCATTAGTTTTAGCTAGATCAGATACTAGTGTGAATGAGTGGGACAGTGTCCTCCCTGCCTGCCTGTGATGCAGCTGACTTCTGTCAGATCGTGGTGGAGGCACTGGTAGCCCAATGTACACCCTGAGCTGTAACAAGTTGCACAAATAGACAGTATTTAAGTTCTCTTGTACATCTGTTCTTCATGCTGCGTTATCTACCAGCTAGCATTTGTTTGCTCTCTGCAAAGTGCTCTTGGATTGATAGTTCCAAGATGTCAGCCTAGCAGTCGCTGGGCTAGCTGAGATTAGTTTCTATGTAAAGTGAGTGTATTGCCGATCTGCAGAGCAGACAGGCAGGGTCCAAGTGATTGACCTTTCAAAGATAAGTTTGTTTTACTTCCCGTTCCTGTTCTTCCTCCCGACACACACACCCACACACTCATTTTGACTACATTGTATAGGTTATGTTCTCCTAAGTCATGGTGCCTTTTCGTATACTTATCAGTTTCAGAGAGAGGGGCAAAGAGTGAATGCACTTCATATTAATTAATTTGATCCTTCAGGAATGGAATAGAATAGAATAGAATAGAATAGAATAGAATAGAATAGAATAGAATAGAATAGAATAGACCAGACCAGGTTGGAAGAGACCTTCAAGATCATCGTGTCCAACCCATCAACCAATCCAACCCACCTAAACAACTAAACCATGGCTTGGAATAGGGTAAATACTATTTTTGAGCAAAAGATGATAGAATCCAAGTTCATCCCTGCAAGTATTTTTACTTAGCTAGATTTTGAGCCATAAAATTGCAGCACATAAAATCACAATAAGAAGGAGCTCTGTTTCTTTCTTTTTCCCTTGGTCTATTTTTTGCTCTGTCATATCACATTACACCAATGCACAGGAGAACTATTTCAGACTCTGTTCCAGCTTCCTTGACCTCTTGGATACTGCAATTATATTTCACCATTGGTGAGTCTGAATAGTAAAGTACTTGGTTCCACCTACTTTGCACTTCAAATCCAGCTGAATAGATTCCTAGAAGAAAGCAGGCCGTAGAACGCCTGGCCTTTTAGATCCAAATCCCTTATTCTGAGATTGGTATGGCTTACTTTATAAATTAATCACTTTTTTTCTTCAAATATTTTAAGTGTTAAGTTCTTGACTAGCTATTTCATAACCTGTTCAGACACAATTTTTTAAGTACCATCAGTCAGTCTGTGTATTCATTACCATTGAGTACTATATTTAGTATGCTGTGATGGACTTTAACATGGCAAAAATCAACTTTTTGCCATCCTACGTGATCCTAACTACTTGTTAGAATAGTAATGCAGGAAACAAGAATAGAAGGAACAAAAAAAAAAAAGCCCCAAACCCAAAACACCAACACATTAAAAAAGACTGCATGCAAATAAACAAATTCTGAAGTGTGCTTTCTGCTTTCTAATGTCCGTATCTTCATGTTGCACACGTGTGCTAAAACTCTTCTAATATTTTAGACTTGGTCTGCTCTCTTTATGTTAAGGTGCCCTTATCAGAGAGTAGCTGTGCTTTGGCCCTCTCTGCACACAGCACAGCCTGAGCACCAGTCGTTGTCCTCTGGGAACAGAAGTCGCAGGATCCAGATGACAGTAGGAACCAGACTCCTCTAAGCAGCATCTGGCTCTTTGGCAGATTTGTCAAGCACTTCTCTTAATGGATTTGGATTTGCCCAGGGCTCTTTTATGTGGTTACATTGCAGATGGTCTGTCTGTTCTATCTTCTCCATTTGAATGCTTTTATTTAAAATAATATTTTTAAAAAGAAAATAAAAAACCCCTCTCATCTGGCCCTCAGAATTTACACATTCCTTTCCAACTTTAAAGATTCTTTATGGGTCTTAGAAGATGCCTGTATAGGCTCCTTTCTGTTAGAAATCACAAAGCTTTCCATATATTCAAATGTGTACCCTGAGTTTTGTTGGCAATTCTGGATTTGGTTCTCCAGTTTAGCTGCCAAGTGTTATAATTTACTGTGGTCTGAGTCTGGATTATTGTCAAATTTCATGGGGGATTGCTTTGTCTTTTGTAGAACAGAGGTAACTTTCTCACCTTGAAGCACAAAATACACTTGCCTTCCACTAGCCATCCACTTTTGAGAACCTACATTCAAATCTGGATTTGGTTAACTGTGAAAATGAGCATAATGGTCTCAATCTAATTCATTGGGGGGTGGTTGTCTGCCATTTAAGTGAGGCCCAGGATTGGCACAGCAAGTCTGTGGGAAGGTATCTTTGGCAGATCTGTGGAGAAAGGCACACACAGTACCCAAATAAATAAAGCAATTTCATGGATAGACTTCTTAGCAAAATTATTTATTGTATGGCATGAGCAAAGATGGCAGAGAAGAGATGCTGTTAGGTGAATTTTGAATTCAGTTTCAACTTACAATGGAATCTCTGTCACTTTAATTTCTAAAGGTTTTGGAGGTGTTTATTTGCTTTTTGGTGTACAAGTAATTGGCAGGTGACTAGACATAAGAGCGTGTTTTATTCCTGTATTAGTTCAGGCTTGTGTCTTACTTCACTTCTAATGATGTAGATTAAACTAAGCAGAAAAACAAGCTCTGCCTGTGCTCTCAGAGATGCAGTGCTTCTCATGACATTCTCAAAATAGTCTAGAGAAACATATTCATCCCCCTTAGTGTTTCACTATTAGACTATATTTTACAACAATCATATTTGAAAATTTGATGTGAAACAAGAATAATTATAAAAAGATGGTATTATTATTATCTCCTACCCTCATGCCTTGTCTTACAAATCACATTCTTAGCAACTGGGAAACCAGTGCTAAGTGCAGTGAGGTTATAGTCTTAAGTCTGCAATATAGGTGTGTGTGAACTTAAAAAACAGCAGCTCTGTAGGGTTCATTTCCTCTTCACTGCTTTTATCCTCAGGACTTGGACAGAATCAGATAGTTAATGAGTTTTAAAGGCTAGACAGTATGCCAGAAGTCATAGCAAGGTCAAACCATTTGGTGTAAACTTGGCTTTTATCAGAGGAAACTGTAAAGGACAGTTTCCACCGGGCAGGCTGGTTTCCAGTACTGCTTTGTGTTTGCAGGAAGAGAGCGAGGCTGGAGCTGAAGCAGTGGTACTGCCCACTTGCCCATGCAAGTTTTCCCCCTGCCCAGATGAGACATTGGCATAAGCTGGAACTGGAGGTGTTACAGATTTGCAGCTGGTACCTGCCCCTTCTTATGTCTAAAGGGGATAATTCAGGGCAGATTTTGCCCAAGAGTCCTCAGCGACACGTATTTATGGACTCTTAGAAAAATCACCTACATCACCCCAAATTAAAAAGGCATATAAAAACTACATGTATGCTTTAAGACTCAAATTATAAAATGACTTGGGGAAATCAAACAGAGAAGTAAAATGTAATGTAATCATTTGATATCAATCGTAAAGGGCTGCCAGCACGAGTATGTTTATCAGAGCATCCTTCTGTCTCTTGCTCAGAGTTGTTTTGAATGCAATTAGTTCCTAAAAGTGACTGAAATGATCTTGTTCTTTCAGCTGTATAGGTAATAAAGTCTCCTGGACTTAACAGGAATCATCAGATAATGAAGTAGTTAAAGCATCAGGCAGTCAGAAAGTGGCATATATTTATTTTATATTCTAAACCTGGCTCATTGTTGTGACTGCAATTAGAGAACAGAAATAATTGCTTTTGACACAAACTGTTTTGGAGCCAAACATAACGTTCTCCACATGAGGTAAACTACAGAATATTTGTCTTGGGAGCCAAACTCAGCTCAGGTTTAACTTTTAAGGGAAACTTCGCTGTTTAAAGTGTGATGTGTTAATGTTTCCCATGTTAAGACTGCTTGCCAGTAACTCCTTATATTTTATATTTTAAAAGGAAAAAAAAGAAAAAAAGGGAAAAAAACCCAAAACACAAACCCAAAACAACAGCAACAAAAAAAAACAAACCACAACAAAACAACTCAGAGAAATCCACAACATTAAAATATGAAGCTTTGAATGGAGCATGAAACCTACAAGTATTTGGCAACTTGTGTATACTGCCTGGTCTGTCATCATAACTCATCCTTTCTGGAGGTGGATGAAGTTCTCACAAGGCCCCTTCTAAGAAATTATGTTGAAATGAGGTATGATTACTCTAATACAGCACACTTGAAGGAGCTTATTTTCCCATGGGCAATCCCTGACAAAGAAGAACCATGTCTCAATAACTAGTTTGAAATAGAACAGACTTTTCAGTTCAGGGTAAGTCAGCCACAACTCTGCTTTCTTGTTATGAAAGTGTGAGTTCATACTTACATCATGCAGTCAAGCTCCACTGAAGCAAAATGTCCAGACTTTCATCCCTGATTGTCCAATTTTGTATTTGCTTGAGTATTTTCTTACAAGAACACAGTTGGCATTATAATATTGTAATTACTAATATTATAATTGCTAATATTATTACTATATTTCAATTAATAATCCAGATATGGATCAGGCACAAATGTCTACACCTAGGCATCCCAGCTGTCCCATCTTCACTGGTGATGGTGTTTATGCAGCAGGTTAAGGGAATTAACTACGTGCCCCCTTGCTGAAAATGGGCATCCAGCTACTCCACATGCAAACCTAGAATGAAGGGTAGTTAGGAGGTTTATCGGATCTAAATGTAAGAGCTACCCCATTGCACAAGGAGATCTGCAGCACCATAGGAAAGGGTATGAGGAATTGTATCACTTCCTCTCCCAAACCAGTTTTTGGAAGGTAGCACAATGCTGATGTTATCCCTAGAAATTCCTCTTTCTCATTTGTGCATAAGTGCCAGGGATTTGGAGGACCTTCAGTGCTTTGATGTTTCTTTCCATCTAAGTCTGCTGTTAACAAGTGGTTTGGAAGAGGGCATTTCCTCTCATGAAAAGAGTGAAGGTGCTAGAGCATACCCTATTTATTGTCCATAGTAAATCAGGGATTCAAACAGCCTTTTCAAAACTCCTCCCATTGTTCCACCTGAAATCAGACTGCCATGCCCCAAGGAACACTGCCTTGTGCTTTTTCTGAGGTGTTTTGAAATTCTGTGCACTAAGCAGTGCGGCTTCAAAGGCTATGTGTTACAAAGGACAGATTAGCAGCAGGCTAGTAATTGGCAGAGCTAGTCATCGCCACATTCCTCTGCATATATGAGAAATAGTCTTTGTTGCTCAAATTAGACTTAAAAACACAAAGGGGAGACTTAATGAGATTCTCCTGTCACTTGTCACCGAGTTTGTTACCTGCTCCTTACCTGTGACCAGGTCACCTGTAAGAGATACAGAAAGGACTCTGAAATTCCCAGCAAGTTTTTCAGATGGGACTCTGAGCAGTTATTCTGCAGAAGCTGTAGCCAAGGCACAAGCTTGCTGTTTGTGTTTCAGTCAGTCCCACAGAAGTGTTTGTTATTTGTTTATGACACAGTTGATCATGTTGTAAGAACCACAGAATTTGTGAATGCCATTTCACCTGGAAGTGATCAGAAGTGGAAATAGGAGCTGTTCGGTCTACTACTCTTAAAATGTAGCCCTGTGAAACAAAAACTTCAATTTAGGTCTTGCGTATCTGTAAACCAGTAGCTTGTATTTCCTGTAAGCTGGGTATCTGACAGCTCCCTGTGGAACAGCAGTGTCATTATCACTTTTTGATTTATTTAAATGCTCACATAATGACTTCAAAACCTACTTCAGCCACAATTTTTTAAGTAGCAGATGAAGTGTGAGTTTAACCTCCTGTGTACCTTCAGATGTTTTCTGTTCATGCCAGGAATGGTAACTGTGTAATGCAGCCTGTAGGTGTGTGGCCAATCTGGTGGCAGTGTGTGAGACATGACTCTACCTGAGCTCACCTCTAGCATGAGATCATTGCTGCTGCTGGGATTGTGTTTGGAATGGGATAAGTGTGTGCCAGCTGGTGCTCAGGCACACTCCAGTACAGCCCAGGTTCAGAATGGTCCAGCCTGTACATGGACTAATAGAGTTGATCTCCCTACCATTCTCTCTGCTATGCCATCCTGATGGAGCTTGCTGTTGATTAGTTTAGATGTTCTCTGTCTGGCTCCTAGAATGGTTTTCTCCAACCAGCTGCCTTTTTATTTAAGAAGAAGGGAAATATCTTTTCAGACACCATGTTACCTCTTTCCAGATACTTCCTCCAGTGCCTGGTGCATAGACACTGAACTGAAATCATACCACATCAAATCTGTGGCACTCCCATTTGAATAGCCCAAGAAAAAGATCTAAAACTCTGGGATCCAGCTGGCCAGAAGGTATCGTTCTGCGTAGCTTTTCTTTTTGTGCGTGCACTAGTATATTGCATCAGAATAAATAGTGCCCTGTATAAAACTATCCTGTGCCTTCATCAAATGAAACCAACCAAAACCTACAGAGTGGGGAGGTAAGGTAGAAGGGGAGCCATATGGAAAAAAAAGCCTCATGTTATTTGCCTTTTCAGTGACAGCCTGCCTGTTTCACTAGTGCAGACCTGTGTTTTGTAACTGAAGAAATCTCCTGAGCGTAGAGAGGGTTGAGCTGGAAGTTTGTGCTGAGGTAAATCATTTGATATGTTCCCCCCTGATTTGTCTTGATTTTTATCTATTCTTTGTAATACCTGTTGGGTTTGGACAAATGGACTACATGTCCAACAAGAGACTCTAGAAGTGAGTCCTAGAAATTATTCTGTGCTTCAGCTACAAATGTGGAAATGCAGATTAATTTTACATTGTCTTTTAACTGCGTGAGGGAAATGGCATTCATTCCCAATGAAAGTCAGAAAGCAGTGAGAAAATAATGTAATGTGGGTTTGTGGCCAACTGATCTGCACTAGAATAAATAGTTTTCTGTGGTTTTCTGGAAACCACATTAAATGATGTTAAACTGAAATAATGTGTCCCAGTCAATCAGAAACCAGGGCAAACCATGCAGTTACTGACTTCTAAGCAAATAATAGTTTTCAGCGATTTTACAGCATGACAATCCAAGCCTTTTAAACTCATTACTGTGTTTGGTCACCACCAGAGTAAACCTAACCTTTTCACCTTTGTTTTTGTTCCTCAAGCAGGAAAAGAAACTGTCAGTTTTTCTTTTCCAGCAAAAATAAGCTTTTATTTGTAAGCCTTTTTTTTGTTTGCTTTTCTAACAGTTTTGAGGTGTTTTTTCTCTCTAGACTTATGAAGGAGAAATCCATATATCCCTTTCTACAAAACAATATCTGCTTATTAGTACAGCAATAGCTGCATACTAGAGTAACAAAATCTATTGCCTTTGTCATTTGCTCATGAAGTGAGAAAAGTGGGAAGCATAGATTTAATGAAGACAAAAAATATTTGACACCTGGTTGTCAGGAACCACAGAGAAACCCAAGGTAGCACAGGGTCAAAAGGGGGGGGGGCCAATTGCAAAACTTTAACTGGAGTAGTGAGCCAAGGGCTGGGGCAGAAGCTGCAGTGATGTTAAAAGAAATATCCTTCTCTGGCTGTGAATGGGGTGCAAAGAGGCACACTACAATGCTGGTCTTTGTCATCAAACCTGCTTGTCCATGTTCTCAGCTGAGCCCTATGCACCAAGTGTGTCCCAAGCATTGACACTAGCTGCCTCATGAGCTTTTTTTCCTCCTGGAATTAGACCTTGAATAGCCAAGAGAAGGACAATAGGCATTTGTGAGATAAGATTGTGAGATACAATTGCAACCAGTGCCACTTTATGCCCCAAAAGATGACTGAGGAGTCCCATCCTCTGCAGGAAAAGCAGTAGTGTTAAGGTTGAAAAGGCTGTTAAACAAACTAAGGCAATTTTGAGTTTTTCTCTACTTATTGTCACTTTCTACTGGAAAGACCCTCCGTGCAAGTAGTTATTACAATCCCTAGATGGAGGGATTGAGATGGAAGCAGCATGATGATGTTCAAGCTTCTAATGAATCATCCATGTTCGTAAGGAATCTAATACAGTCAGTGTTGTACTCTCACAGCTCTACAAAGCTGAACGTCATGATGTGCTAATTGTTTATTGCCAATCTGGTATTTTTTTACATGCTAGAAAAACTGTAATGCTGTAATTCTTTGTTTCAATAAAATTCCCTCCATTTTACGTCCCCTCTCTGATACTGATTGCAGACTGACAGAGAAATCTTTTTTTAGAGCACCGATGCAGCACTAATTTTGATCCTTTCTCTTACTTTTGGAATACAAAAGTTGACACCTACTTAAAAAAAAGCCCATGTGAAATGGAAATTATATTAAATCCACCTTTCATCTCCAAATGATTGTAAAAAAAAAAAAAAAAGCACTTGTTTTCTGGATTCTTTAAAAAAGTAATAGATCTCTGAAAACACGTTTTGCTGTATCTCTGTAATGTGAAAATTTGTACTGCTTCTTAACACCGTATTAGATAAGTTAGGAACTTATGCCTCAGGGAGAGTGGAAAGGAGATCTACCTAGTGTCCAGCATTAACATTTGGGTTTAAGTCTGTCAGGCTCCAGAATTCACATGGTGAAGGAGCATGCTTTTGAAAGATTGTGCCTGTAATAGCCAAAGATCTGCTATTTTGGCCATGTATTAAACTTCAGAAGATGTACAGGAGTAGTGGATGAGCCCGGGAAAACAAGGGAGGTGGTCACTTCAGTGGTGCAAAGTTATTTCATTGATTTTGCTGCTTCTTCATTACCTTTAAAAAATGACAAAGGCTGCCATAAACAGTGTAAAAGAAAGTATTATTAACCTGTATTTTAGAGTTAGTGTAACGACTGGAAATGTCACTGTGGCAGTTTTAGGCTGATGCCTAGGAAATTTTCCACAGATCTTGACTAGAAAGTGGTAGAATGTAAATAAATTACTATTGGATGTAAAGGGAATAATTATAAGGTCTAAATAATCCCATTGGTCTGATAACTAACATAAGGTTAGTTGTATAAACTATTATGTCTCTGTCTCAGCTCTTCACTTTAGCTGGTTCTGTCTAGTGGCTTTTACTTGGCTGTTGCTGACCTTAGCAGCATTGCTGTTGTGGCTAAGTAACTAATAAGCTACTCTCTGCTTTTCTCTTTTCTTCTTTCCCTTGTACCTGGGGTAAAGGGGTGGAGAGGGGGAAGCTATTGGTAATTCCCTGGTTTTGTCCAGGGGGGTCCTTGCTTTGTATATAAATTGTAAATACATGTAAATATTGTATATTTTGTACATATTCATGGCATTTCATATTCCTAGATTTTAGTTTGCTTGTAAATACAGCTTCATTTGCTTCCATCCCAAACTGAACTGGACTGGCAATTTTATTTTGGGGTGTAGTTCTCCAAATTAGTTGGGGGTTAGTTTCAACCCACCACGGTTACTCATTTGAGGAGTGTCTTTAGGCTGTGTGTTGGTTTGCACTGTTTCTGGAAGTCTTTGGTGGAATAATGTTGGAAAGCTTTTGTTGTGTATTTATACACTTCTATTGTGGATATTTCACACCAAATAATTATTAAGTGTTTAGAAGTAGCTGTGTGTTAGTGTACAGGCATTTGTATGCATGTGTCTATTGCCCCCAAACCTGTCTATCATTCGGAATCCTTCTCTCTACCTTCTTTCTTACCGCCCACTATAGTCTTTGAGGACTCTTAAAGGATTCATGTAACTTCTTTTTAATTGCAATATTTTTTGATTGTGTGGATGCAAGTAAACAAGAGAAATCCCTGGCCTAACTGTGGATGGGATATGTAAAATACAGGTTTCTTAAAAACAAACAAACAAACAAAAATAAACTAGAAAAACCCAAACTATAATGTTATTGATTGTTTAGCCTGGAGAAGAGGAGGCTCAGGGGAGACCTTATTGCCGTCTACAACTACCTGAAGGGTGGTTGTAGCCAGGAGGGGGTTGGTCTCTTTTCCCAGGTAGCCATCACCAGAACAAGAGGACACAGTCTCAAGCTGTGCCAGGGGAAGTTTAGGCTTGAGGTGAGGAGAAAGTTCTTCACCAAGAGAGTTGTTAGCCATTGGAATGGGCTGCCGAGGGAGGTGGTGGAGTCGCCATCCCTGGAGGTGTTCAAGAGGGGATTGGACGTGGCACTTGGTGCCATGGTCTAGTAGTCATGAGATCTGTGGTGACAGGTTGGACTTGATGATCTTTGAAGTCTTTTCCAACCTTATTGATTCTGTGATTCTATGACTGATTGTTTTAAAGTTTGTTGCAGATTTTATGTAGATTTTATTGGACTAATGACATATGTGTATGTGCACCCATTCAATCTTACTTCTTTTTTGTTGGAGTGAAAGGTTTGTATAAGCCAGTTCAGACTGCATATGAAAGAGAGAATCATCTTGAGAATGTGGCTGGAAGATCTGTGAGAAATGGAAAGTTTGTCAGAGAGCTGACCTGATGTCTGTAGAAACAGATTTAGCTGAGTCTGAACAGCTCTTTTACTCAGCCTTCACACTGCTATGAAAGTTAATTTTTTATTAAGAGAAATCCCTTGGGTTTTTTTTAAATTTCAGAAGCTCCAAGTTGTCTGACATCTTAGATTGACAAAGCTCCAGGTATCTGTGAGAAAGTTTGGGATATTTAAGAACTGGGGTTACAACAGAAGTGATGTAAGAAAAGCAGGGGGGAACCAACAAACCAAGCAAATAATGTGTTTTTTTTTTTCTCCACAGCAAATTTTAGTAATGATTCTACTAAACACAGTTATGTAGAGAATTAACTTATGAACTAAATTACAGTATCACAGTATCACAGTATAACTAAGGTTGGAAGAGACCTCGAGGATCATCAAGTCCAACCTATCAACACAGACCTCATGACTAGACCATGGCACCAAGTGCCACGTCCAATCTCCTCTTGGACGCCTCCAAGGACGGGGACTCCACCAACTCCCTGGGCAGCACATTCCAATGAGGAATGACTCGCTCGGTGAAGAACTTTCTCCTCACCTCGAGTCTAAACCTCCCTTGGCACAGCTTGAGACTGTGTCTCCTTGTTCTGGTGCTGGTTGCCTGGGAGAAGAGACCAACCCCTTCCCGGCTACAACCACCCTTCAGGTAGTTGTAAAGAGCAATGAGGTCACCCCTGAGCCTCCTCTTGTCCAGGCTAAACAATCCCAGCTCCCTCAGCCTCTCCTCATAGGGCTTGTGTTCAAGGCCTCTCCCCAGCCTTGTTGCCCTTCTCTGGACACGCTCAAGTGTTTCGATGTCCTTCTTAATTAAATTATTCCATTTTAAATAGCCTTTGTTGGTCTTTCCTGCATTTGTCTTTTATTTTGAATTTACTGAAAATTCTGTACAGTGAGCAATTAGCATTTATAAAATACTATGTTGAGACCAGGATTTGAAGTACTTTGTTATCATAGAATCACCAAGGTTGGAAGAGACCTCAGCGATCATCAAGTCCAACACATAGGCCTATTTGATCTTTTATAAATCCATGTAAATAATTTCACACTTTCAATACTGATAGTAAAAAAAAAAGCTTGACATACAGTAAAAGTGGATTATGGAGCAAAGAGTTTTAAAATATGATCTCTTTAAGGAAGAAAGTTATCTAGATATTATCTACTTGTAGAATTCATCAATGGAGTTTTGAGCTGTGGAATGACTCAGCTCTTATTCTGTCCTTATAGGAGTTTAATTAGAAATGAAAATGGGTAACAGAGTTGGAACGACCTGAATTTTCTGGAAATAGGTTTTAACTCTACTGGAGAAAAACAGTGTGCAAATGGATACGTGATTGAAATGAAAGGGTAACAGAGTTGTAACTACCTGAATTTTCTGGAAATAGATTTTTAACTCTGCTGGAGAAGAACAGTGTGCAAATGGGTATGTGATTGAAATGAAAGGGAAAAAAAATATGCACATTTGAAAAACACACCCACAGAAGCAAGGCTCAAACTCTTAACATTTAAAATAATGCAAGCAAAAGCTATACAGACATACAGCGATGCAGTTGTCAGATTGAGCTGTCATAATTAGCCACCTTTAAACTTTCCTGTGTAAGGTTGGATTATGATGCCGGGCTGAGCACTTCAGTGGGCTGGGGTGCATCATAAGTTCTGTTTGTCTGTATAGATGGGGGGCAGGGGGAATCTTTGTCTCTGGATGTTCTTCCTTAACACACTTCTGAACATAAGTTAACCCTTGAAAAGGTGTGGCTTCAAGCCAAGGATTTGTTAGAATAGACTAGAATAGACTAGACTAGACTAGACTAGACTAGACTAGACTAGACTAGAATAGAATAGAATAGAATAGAATAGACTAGACCAGACCAGACCAGACCAGACCAGACCAGGTTGGAAGAGACCTTCAAGATCATCGTGTCCAACCCATCAACCAATCCAGCCCACCTAAACAACTAAACCATGGCACTAAGCACCCCATCAAGTCTCCTTCTGAACACCTCCAATGATGGTGACTCCACCACTTCCCCAGGCAGCACATTCCAATGGACAATCATTCTCTCTGTATAGAACTTCTTCCTAACTTCCAGCCTAAAGCTCCCCTGGCACAGCCTGAGACTGTGTCCTCTTGTTCTGGTACTGGCTGCCTGGGAGAAGAGACCATCATCCGCCTGTCTACAACCTCCCTTCAGGTAGTTGTAGAGAGCAATAAGGTCACCCCTGAGTCTCCTCTTCTCCAGGCTAAGCAACCCCAGCTCCCTCAGTCTCTCCTCATAGGGCTTGTGTTCCAAACCCCTCACCAACTTTGTTGCCCTTTGCTCTCCTGTGCGAGGCCCAGGACTCACACATAGCCATCTTTCTGATACTGCTTCTTGTTGCTGTCCCTGGAGGTGTTTGAGGGAAGACTGGATGTGGCGCTTAGGTCATTGGCGGGACTTGATGATTTCCAAGGTGTATTCCAGCCTCAATAATTCTGTGATTCAAACCTTTTTCAGTTTGGTAGAATTGTCCACATCCAGGTTGGAGTTAAAGTCCTCAGGGTTCTGGTAGACTGTTCTATGAAATGAGATGGTTTAGAGACTTTTCCAGTAAGCCTATAAAGTAAGTCACTAAGCATGTGCAAATACCGATTTTCAAAGACTTAAATTGTAGCCAAAACAGACAGACAGACAATTCTGACTTGCCTGTTTTCAGGCTTTTGCTCAGAAGCTTGGAGTCACGTTAATGTTCTTCAAATAAACCATCCAGAGAAAAATACATCTTCTTACCAAGTAATCCATTTCCTCTCAAAATGCATCTTTTGATACCATTTAGTATTTCACTGAATTGCTCTAAAAAATAGTTTGAGACACTGCAAGAGGGGGGGAAAACTACAGCTCGAACAGTTATGTGCCTGGCAGAGAAACAAAAACTACAAAATAAAGCTGTAGAATGTAGTTTTTAAAGCAGCTTTAACAATAAACTTTGTTCAGTCTAAACTGAAGCATAGTGAATTTACTAGAAAACTGTCTTTAATAAATAAAGATGCAGAAAGGTAGAAGTATTAATTGGCCCTTTGGAGATTAGCTTTTACTTTCTTTTAGTGCAGGAAAACACATACTGAACCTGAACCTGCTTCTGATTAAGTCAGTGAAAGCAGGACTCTGATAAATATTTAGTTTGTCAAAATGAATTCAAGATGTTGGAATTATTTCATCCATTTTATTAAGCCTTTTTCCTAAATCCTTCATTCAGTGGAACTGTAAGATTTTCGTAGGTCTGCTACATCTTCCCAATAATTTTTTCGGACTAAAAGTAAACTAAATGCATCCAGAAAGGTGAACTGAATGACATCTGTTACACAGAGGGTCAGGGGCACTTCAATAAATAAATCACAAAGGGATCTATTAAAGTAATCCTCTTAGTTGTTCACACAGAATAGAGCACCCAGGATAAGTATAATGTATACACATGGTTTTGTGAATTTTTTTATTGGTTTGGATATCCTTTTTATCCTTAATGTACTACCAGTAAGTGCAGGATGTCTTTTACTCGTGCAGAGAAAATGTCTATTCGTAAACTCACTGCTTTTAATATAGTAATAGTTAATTAACTTGCCTAGATTGTGAACTGGGATACCATTTGCTATAGAAAACAATATAAAGCAGAAAGATTTCACACTGGTGTGTGGGGAAAAAAAGTGTTCCCTTTACAAAATTTCATTGTTTATATTCTTTGCCAAGTAAATGAAAATCAGTGGGCATGGCTTTCTGATTAAGAAAATTTGTTTCAGTTAAGAAAACCTCACTCATTTTGGTGTGAAAAGTGCTTAAGATGGATACTTCTCAAATGCACTAGCTAGGTAAATCTAATATTTTGCTTATGAAATATTTGCATTGCATTCGTGGCCATGTTAGGTCTATTGAAGAACAAATTATTGTAGTTCTCATGCTCAATAAGGAAAAAAACACATGTGAACTTTCTAAACTGGAACTGCCCATTAGGTATCTGTGAGCTGATCGTACTTGAACAGGAAATCGTGACACTTAAACTGCTAGGTAAACACGTGGGGAGTATTAAATTGTGTGTAAAAGGAAACACATTGTTTATTTTGTTTAGCGTTCTCCTGCTCCCTTAAATGCATACAAGATGGAAACTCACAGATTGTTTTTTAACCTTTGGCTGTTATTCTTGTACAGAAACTACCAAACAAAAGCGGATGGACCAGTGAGCTACTCAAAGTCATTTAATTTCACCTAACACTGATCACATTCCCAATGGACAATAACTATAATGCACTGCCAACAGATGTGTAGAAATGCATATATAATTAGATGAAGAAACCTGGGTCAAGGCAGTTCAAACCTCAGTTTGTGCCTCTGCATTTCCTTGAATATGGCTATAAAAGTCTTCCTGGCTGATACATAGTCTTCTGCTATATCAGTTTTTCACTGCTCATCTAGACTGCTGCTGGGGAGGCTACCCTAGCTGTGGAGTGTTGGTGCACCTCAGGTTTGATTTGAGCATTTAAAGGCATATATGAGATTCTTTGCTTCATTTGCCTTTGGCTAAGGCTTTGGTGCACTTTCCCAGTTGAAATGTATTTCCTACTTTTCCTGCAACATAAAAAAGCTCTGAACCTGTGTCTTGGGTTAAACGAAGACAGTGAGAGGCAATCTAAAGTATTCAGGACATCAACAGAATAAGGAGCACAAAATGGAAGATGTTTTCATTGTGTGTTTCTTTTTCTTACCTTGAAGGAGAGAAATAGATTCAGACAGCAGACTCATATTTCATGGAAAGATGGTGAGGTTATTTTTACCTTGTTTTTTTTTTCCTCTGGATAAAGATGTGTGAAACATAGAAGATAGGCAGTGACACTTGCAATGAATAGTTAAGATGCTAGGTGTTGCCTTAATGATTTGCCACTGATCTTCCTGGTCAGAAAATGAATATACAGAAGCAGTTATTCTTAGGGAGCTATCCCAACTGTTCTTCAATTTCCATCCATTTCAGTCTTCTGCAGTGGAATTGGGCTTTTACAGCTCTGTAAAACAATCCTTCTGTTGGCTTTTGTAGCATGCATATGGTAAATGGTTCTCCTGTGGCAGATGGACTGGCAACTTTGCTTATACATAGCAAAAATGTTTCTTTGGGGAAAAAGTCTGTGTAATTAATCTATAAGTGAAACAAGGAATAGGTAAGCACATACTGCAAACTGGATTGCAATTACTGGTCTAACAAAAAAATGCATGCTCCTTGTCTGCTTTGTCTGAGAAAGGCAGATCTCTTGTTGCTGAATGAAAGATGGCCACAGTCCCTCAGTATAACTGTGATGCTGAAATCCATTATGGTTTACATCCACTTTCAATTCTGCAAGTTTCCCAGAAATTACTCAGAAGAAAACTAACCAAACAAACAACAAAAAGCCAAACACCAAAAACTCAAGTGAGCTTGGAAGAATATATGCATTTGAAAAGATGAAGAATCTTCCAGCTGTACATGAAAGTTGTGTTCATTCACCTATATGGTCTGTTCCTGGGATTTAGTATGGATTTGGTGAAAGCCAGTGTTCAGAATACAGATAATGGGAGGCAGAAGTTTCTGTCCTGACTATTTTTGTAATGACTGACTTTTCATTTAATTTCTCTGTTTTATTCTTTGAAATACCTATATACATGCATTTATTCATTTGTCCCTCTCCCATGTACATCTTTCACAAGCTCTTTGAGCAGCTTCATGAACCCATCTCATTTACTTCATAATACCTAAAGGTTGGTTGTTTGTTGGTTTGGTTTTTTTTAACAGCATTTATGCTGTTCACATCAAATTATTAGATACTTTTATGGGTTTGGTTAAAAGCAAAGAAGACCTTAAGTGAACCCATGTTGATTTTTTAATCTAACTGCACCGAAATAACCCAAACCAAACAAAGGAAAACAAACAAACAAAAACCCCCAAAGCAAAACAAAACAAAACCCAAAACAAAACCAGATGACTACAGGTAGTATCATGATGCATTTAAATACTTTTACCTTCTTCTTTACCAGGTCTATGGAAATGCAAGATCTAGCCAGTCCTCATAATCTTGTTGGAAGTAGTGATGCGCCTGGTAGTTCCAAACTGGAGAAAACTAATCTCAGTAGCACTTCAGTTACAACAAATGGAACAGGAGGTAAGTACTGCTGACAGACAGAAAGATTTGGCTGCTTTTCAGTCATTCATATGTGTTTTTAACATAATTTCAAGATGAGCATAAACCTGTTTTTAAACCAAGATGAATTTATGACAAAAATGGTGGTTGTACCACTGTAAATTCACTAACTTCAACAGCACTTCTCTAATTTGCATCAGTTGAAGTAAGAGGCAGAACTATGCAAAGGTGAAACAAGCAAAATTATGGAATGGTTGATTTGAACAAAGTGCTAAAGGTTTCATTATACCTGCTGGTAACTTCAAATAGATTGCATTTTCTGCATCATAGCTCACAGCTGAGTAATAATTTATTATCTGAGCTGCACACATTCAGGTTAATTTAAAATCTCTTTCAATAGAAGTGCATCAAAATTTGTCTTAGATATATTTTGACCATGATGAAGATACCAATTCTGTTTCTTGGGAGGTAGTGGATGTTTTTCATAGGTGATGTTTTTTTATTTGCCTCAAAAGTAACTGGTATTACTGCTGTATCTATTACTGTAAGGACAGAACTACCATGCAGCTATAATGCAGATGTCTAGCACTTTCATATAATAGGTGCTGGCATAGCTGAGTTGGAGCAGTGGAACACAGGGTACCCCATTGTGATTTGGAGTCTTGTTCCCACTAGTATCCATGAGAGTGATCCCATAGATACGAGTCAAACTAGGATTTCAGGCCTCTTTAGAGTTTCTATGTTGCTCTCTAGTTTAACAGTTGTCATCAACAGTTTTGAAGGTTTGGGTTTTTTTTTCTAACCACAATGTAAAGCATTTTATTCACTTACCCTATTACAAAAAAAAAGTAATAAGATCTATCAGTGTCAGAAAAAGTGTATCTGTCTGTGAGGGTAACAGAAGTCTGCAGAGAAGGGCTGAACCATTAAGGCTCAACTGATTCACATTTTTTAGAATAGAATCCTTCTTCTGGCATAAAGAGAAGGGAAAAATTCAAGCATACCATTAAAGAACAATATTAACTAGGTACCTCTATGTTATGCTTGCATAAAATAAACCAGTTACAGTAATTCTCATAAAACCCCCCAACAATAATGCAGTTAAACAATTTGGCTCAGAGTGCAAAAACATATACTTGCCATAAAGACTCTTCAGCGTACACTGAACAGACATTAGAATGAACCATTATATCATTGCTGTTCTCAGGAGACAACATGACTGTGTTAAATACTGCAGACTGGTTGCTGAGTTGCAGTACTCCCTCTTCTGCAACAAGTATGAGAGATCCTGGTACAGTGCATGTGTGTGGTGGTGTGATCTCTGTAACTGCTGTGTAACATCTCTTTTGGTTTGCTCTGTTCTTTTGTTATGTTTTGAACATTTTCATGGGGGTTTTTCTCACCCCTTCCCCCTCCCCCCCCCCCTTCTCAGATGCCTTTCCCACAGACAGAAAGCTGGTAAGAAGTTGTAGTAGTTACCTTACCATACTTTGAAAGTCATTTGATAAGCAGAGAGAATGTAACCTAATTAAAATTGGATTCGCCATCTACATCCTCTGAGAGACTGGGAGAGCCCTGTGGTGATAATCATTGCTGAGAACTGCCAGTAGTCAGCATTGCTGGAAGTCAGACCAATGGATTTTCCACAGAATACCCAGTTATAGTTATTTTTCTTTTATTTTTAGGTACAACATTACATGATTACCTGAGCACAAATCAAGGTTGACATGATTGTTACTGCTTCTGTTACTACCTTTATTATTAATGAAAGCTTAGGTCCAGCTTGTTACATGCCACTTTATAAACATTTGGCCAATTTTTTCAAGCTGTTGCTTTCATTTATTAATTTCCTCTCCTGCATTATTAATTTTTATGAGCTATGATTATTAATAATAATTATATCTATGACACTACTCAGTACATATGGGATTAATTCTAGATGTAAACATGCATCACCATGACTCTCTGCAAGGTATTATGTAGGTGATTAAGCTGTGCAGGTTTGCACTAATTTTAGGAAGATATCAAAACTCCTTTTGAAAAAGCCTACAGGAGTAGGTTGCCATTTCTAAGCCACATAACCAGAGAGAATTTGCCCCCATGAAAGATTCAGACTTGAGCACAGAAGGTCATTTGCACTAGAATAAATGATTCCATGTGAACGCTCTGTCTCAGTTACAAGAATTTAAATTTAAGGAAGATCTGAGCTAACTTAGTCTGTCACTTCAGTGAACTGTAAAGCATGTTCAGAAATCATGGAAGGTAATACTTTAGATACTAATTGTCAGTAGTGAGGAAATGTAATGTGAAAGTCCTTGCATTTAATCTGATTTTCCATAGGCAGCAGAAAGTTTTTTTTCCTTCTAATTATGTATATTCCTGGGAAAACCCTTAAGGCTTGCTAAAAAGAAAGAGGAAATTTGATTTTATAACAAGCTGTGTGGTTTATTGTTTTACATGAGCTTTTAGTGAGACATGTTTGCTCTAATAGTTACTGCGCTTGCTTGGTCTCCTGCATGCATAGTGGTAGCATCTCTTGCCTCTAAAAACTCTGTGTTCATTTTCAGTCCTTTACAAAGAAATGTTCTGTAGGAAAAAAAGATGTTGGCACAGTAGCAGTCATGTTATCTGCTAAGGTCTTTCAAGTAAAGAATTCATTCTGTAGAAGTTGTTGCCTGTTGGGAGCTGTATTCTGAGTTTGTCTTAGAGTAATTCGGTCTGGACAAGATCCCTGGAGGTCAGATGGGCCAAGCTCTGCTCACACCAGGGCCAACTTTGCTGTTAGATCATGTTGCACAAGGCAGTGTTGAATATCTCCAAAGTGGAGATGCCACAGCCTGTCCCAGAGCCTGACTATTCTCACAGCAAAGAATTTTCCTCTTATATCTAATTGGATCTTCCCCTTGCTGCAGCTTGTGTCTCTTGCCTTGTGTAGTTTCATGAGGCACATTCTGAGAGGAGTGTGCCTTTGTTCTTCGTCCTGTTTGCACCTTCGAGTTAGATAGCTTCAGGCAGCAATTACCTCTCACCTCAGCTTTCTCTTCCTAAGACAGAACAAGCCTAGCTTCTTCTATCCATCCTTGTATATTGTATGCCCCAGCTGCTAATGATCATAGTAACTACTCTGTCAGTAGTCCTCACTGTTATCAAGTCTCAAATGTTATTTCCAGCTTGAGATTAATTTTCATTTTATCTTTACCAATATGTTAAAAAATGTAAAATGAATCGGCATGTTGAAAATATATTATGAAATGTATAGCCTCTATAAAGTTTTTCTCCAAAATGCCAGTTCAAACTCTCAGCCTTTGCATTACAACTAGAGCAGTTGCCATAGCAGTATCAGAACCATGTTTTATCTTGCATGTGGGAAACATAGGGATGATTTTGTGTTTTTCATTGGCGTCAGCTTTTAGTGTGATTTCAGCTTTAAATGTTCCTGTGGTTTTGATCTGCTGTTAGAATACTCGTTTTGTTTTGGATTGGTTTGGTTTGGTTGTTACTTAGCTTAGTGCTTTTTTTTTTCCTTTCTAGGCCTAATGATATGCAGGATATAAAAAAACACCACAAACACATACACACGCACAAAATACCAACAAAAAGAACTTTAAAAAAGCCTCTCTCTAGCCACACTGAGGAACAACCTTGATGAATTCCTTACTGTGATAAAATCTGAATGTAGCAACGTAGAACTGTTTAAAATCAAGCAGATACACAAATACTTTCTACATGTATTTTTCAACAAAACACAGTGCCGATATGATGTTTTTCCTCAAGATAATTACATAGGAGAGTTTCTTTTGTTTTAGAGCCTTTCCTGCTGACAGGCAGAGGAAAAGATGGTGACTGTCAGCGCTGGTGGACATGCACTGCAGCTGGCATTAACCAGAACTAGACACAACTCTAAACATTTCAATTCATTACTGCAGTTTTTGAGGATTAAAACAGTTAGGCACATACTGGAATGTCTTTCTGGATGCAGTATTGAAAATAGGTGTGTAGCTTGGTATGGACAATACTGGAATACTTTTTTGACTACAAAAACGACAAAAGTACTGAAAAGTAGGTATTTTTTTTCATGTATGTAAATGTCCATACTCTGCAGAGAAAAGAGACATGCTTCTTGTAAAGTAGAATATGACCAGAGATCTTCAGAGGGGACAATACAGATCTCTCCAACATAGTATGATTTTTCATTCTCCTACTGCAGTACCTGCAGACATCTGTATATCATAATCAGAAGACAAATTAATTTAGCTACTTTGCATGCTTCAGGCAACAATACATGTTCTAAATGACCGAGAGGCCTGGAGTCCAATGGAGGCAATTATTTTGTGACAAATGACTCTTAAGCTTTTACTTGATGTATATTTTATTGACCTGATGAAAACAAAATCACATCCTTCTCACCTAAATAGAGAAAAGTCTTACAAATTTCTTTGTTCATGTTCTGTACTTTTTTTCCACAGAATTTTTTATTTTTTAATGTGAAGGTAATAACCAGAAAAATGACAAAGAGTGAACAACAGCTTGAAAAAATATGGCTGTAATTCTTCCCTGTTGATTTCAAATTGAATTAGTACCTTGCTACATCCAGGAAGAATATATGGTCGGGGTAGTTTCACTAAAGAGAAAGGATAATGAATAGAATTTTACATTTAAAGGGAACATATTCAAATATTTTTAAAATCTTGCCCAGTAAACAGAAAGACACAAATGTGTAACTTGTATAAGAAAGTGCTGCTCGGTTTGATTAGCACGGGGGTACCTGCAACACTGCAGGATGCGCTCTCTCTCACTGAGACAAATACGTTCTGATTTAAATATGTTGCCCACTAGATTTAAAGAGTCTTCCTTTTGAATTTAGTGTAGGTCCTTTTGAATTTAGTGTTGTGCAAGTGTAGGTCAATTGTGCAAGTGTAGACATCTGCATCATCCCATATGACTTGCTGAAGTAAGATCCCTTAAGCAGAGTGACTGGAAATTGAACATGATATTACAGGAGTGTAACTCATGTGGGGTGGCTGTATTGGTGGCTGTATTTCTCAGTGAGCTCCTTACAGACACAGGAAGGAATGGCAGAAAGGTTCTGTAGGTGTTGTTCTGGAGATTTTTCCCATGAGAATGCCAAATATTTATTTAGCTCATCTGCCACCTTTTCCTCTGCACACTGTAAGAGGGATGGTGAACTTGAGCGCAGCTCAGACTGCATTTGGACTGAATTGCCCTCTGGAAGTACATCTCTCAACTGAATATAAAAGGATATTAGGTGGCTTAAATCTGAGCCATAGTGTATAAATTCACTGCCAGCTCAGAACATGAAATTCCTCCTCTTCCCTTACTATTGCAAGTGAACTCAATTGTGGAAGCAATGATGTTGACAGACAAGAGCTTTGGTCAGCTTAACTGATGCCTCTCAGAGGCTCAGATAGCTAGCTGGCAGAAAATGCCTGTGGCTGACATACATTAGACTTACTGGCAGGGCTCTGCTAGCCTGGCTGTAACAGAAAAGGCTTCTCCAAAATCCCAGGCTGTTTCCTGGGAATTTCAATAACAAGCATATGACTGCAGTAGTGGCCTGTGCAGGTTCTCATTACCACTTTGCTCTGTGCCTCCAGGCAGTGAACTGTCCTGTGGTATCTGTAAGCAAGTTGCTGATATATATGTGATAAGTGCTCACACATATACCTAACTGACCTTCACAAAGCTGTTGTACAATGTTGTCTGGGGTTCCACATCTCCTAGTCAAACATCTAATAAAACCTGATGTGCATTCTGTACTGCTCTTTCTTACCACCTCACTTAAAATAGTGGTTCCAAACTCCATCACAAAAGTCCGTGCCAGATAACATATTAAGCTATAAAATCAAGATTGGCTCTGTGGTGCTTTCAGTTGTAGGTTGGATGGTAAGAGCATACGTTGGTCTGTAAGAAAGAACTTGAGTTCAGAGTGGATCTAAAAGCTTGGTAACCTCTGAGTTAGAAGCTGACTTGCCATAGCTGTCATTTTTATCCTACTTTAGTTCTTTTGCCTTTTCTTCTTTTAAACTTCTTTCTTCATTTATGGAAAATTGCTTGCTGGTGACCTAGCTTAAAAAGCCCCCCACAGACTCTGTAAAAGGGGAAAGCTGAATGCAGGCACTGTGAAAGTAATTTGCTTCTATATGAGCCTGAAACCATATTATTATTGTTTCACTTGTCAGGCAAAACTATTTTTGTTAAGTGCTACATCCCTTGACAGCTAATGTTTCCTTCCTCTCTGCTACTCTTAGGGAATTCTTAGAATCAATTAGATTTAGGCTGAAATCCCCCCAGAAGATACTCCAGTTGCTAAAAGCAATAGATAGACAAATGCACAGATAAAAAGCAATGTAGATGCATGACCATTCCAGATGGAGCAAGTGTAGACTGTTTCAACACAGTGATAGAATGAAGGTCAAAGCTGTTGCACTGCATGCTTGTTCTAGCTGGACTGCTGCTGGTGAGACTGGTGTGAGGACTCCACTATAAATTTAGAAGTGAAATCTCATGTCTACTTATTCTTCTATGTAGTGTCTCTTCTTGCAGTAAAAACAGAACCCCTGAATAGCAGTGAAACAGCAACAACAACTGGAGATGGATCACTTGACACTTTTACTGGGTCAGGTAAAGCCATAATAAGATCATGTCTTATTAGATGCACTTTAATATAGCATATAATAACCTTCACTAATGAACGTTTTATTGCATGGAAGCAATCTTAAGAAAGCTGCAGTACAGTAACATTTTAATACCTAATAATAATAATAGTAATAGCATTTTCATTTTGTCAAGCAAAATCTACAACTTTCCATGAGCTATGATCTTAAAGAAGCTTTCATGATGCCTAAGATGATAACTGTATGCAAAAATCTTATAGCCATAATGTTATAATTGGACTGTAGATTCTTTTCAGTCTTAGTTCTGTGCTACCTTATGGAGTAAAAGGAAACCAACCAAACAAAAAAAAAGGTGCCTGTATTTGGATCAGCCATTGTCATTTTTAAAATTTAAAATCTTAGGGGTTGTGTCTTTTTTGTTCCTGTTAGCTGTGAGTTAATTTAAACTCTGACCAGATTGCTATAAAGCTTGCCGTATGAAAAGAAAGTCTATATTCTCCTTTAAATAATCATGTTTCAGTTACTCTGAAAAAAAAACAAAACTTAACAAACAGCAATTTTTAAGTAGGTTCTCATAAATTATTAAAAAGTGCTTAACTGTGGAAAAGTACAGATAAGCTGCCTTCTAATCATTAAGCTGAATCCTGCTAGCGATAATATTAGCAAGGAGGGTGTGGGGAGAATAAATTTTGCCTTTGGAAATACCAAGTCAGTGGTGGCTTGACTGAAATGTCACTGAAGACAGGAATCACCATTCCACAAAGCAATATTACTCTGAAAGGCTTAGATAGTCAAGATCTGTTTAAAACATTTTGGAACTCACAATGTTTCTCTGTAAAGAAAATGTTTTAAAAATGGAGTTTATGTGTCTGGAATTGGTTTTTTAAGCATCTGTAAATGCCTGTATACTCTGAAATCCTGCCTATAGACTTCTTCAGAAAATTATTTATAACAAATGTAGTACCTGAAGAAAAAGGTCTTTTGTGAAATATAAATTGTATGTTATCACCAACTGAAAAAAAACAACAAAAGAAACCCATTGTCCTCATTATACTGACAGGAACTCTATCAAGTGAAAGTCTATGAAGTTCCATTAAAAAAATGTAATAGTCTTGGCTAAAAATCAGCACTTCTTTTCACTCATTTACTCTATCCTGAAATTTATTAGCAATTAGTACAGATTATAAAATGTCTAACCATATATGTAATTTGTCATTGTTGATGAAATTCTGTAAGCTTCTGCCATGTATTTAAGACATCTGAATTAGATTTCATATATATAACATGGCTAAGACAACATTTTCATGAAGGGATGCCAAGAACTGCATCTTCCAGTTCAGATAGTTTAGTAACAGTTTAATATTCCCAGGTGCTGCTCACCCATTGTCTTCCATTGACTTCAAAAGAAGCATTGGGGTCTCTATATTTCACAGTATCACAGTATCACAGTATCACTACACTCCATGATTAGCCCAGATCTAAAGAATCATAGAAACATAGAATCAGCAAGATTGGAAGAGACCTCAAAGATCATCAAGTCCAACCTGTCACCACAGACCTCATGACTACTAGACCATGGCACCAAGTACCACGTCCAATCCCCTCTTGAACACCTCCAGGGATGGTGACTCCACCACCTCCCTGGGCAGCACATTCCAATGGCTAACAATTCTCTCTGTGAAGAACTTTCTCCTCACAGTATCACAGTATCACAGTATCACTTAGGTTGGAAAGGACCTTGAGGATCATCGAGTCCAACCTATCAACACAGACCCCATGCCTAGACCATGGCACCAAGTGCCACGTCCAATCTCCCCTTGAACGCCTCCAGGGTCGATGACTCAACCACCTCCCTGGCAACCCGTTCCAATGACGAATTACTCGCTCGGTGAAGAACTTCCTCCTCACCTCGAGTCTAAACCTCCCCTGGCGCAGCTTGAGACTGTGTCCCCTTGTTCTGGTGCTGGTTGCCTGGGAGAAGAGGCCAACCCCTTCCTGGCTACAACCACCCTTCAGGTAGTTGTAGAGGGCAATGAGATTTGGAAACAATTCATGCCTCCAAAAATTTGTGCCTCCAAAACTAGTCAGGAATTTGAGCCTTACTCAATCGTTTTGGTGCCATGGTTTAGTAGTCATGAGGTCTCGGGTGACAGGTTGGACTTCATGATCTTTGAGGTCTCTTCCAACCTTATTGATTCTCTGATTTTTGCCTGTTAGTCACTTACAGTCTCAAAAGAAATGCAATCCTGATTCTCAGTTTAGGCTACAAAATCAAGTATTAAATGAGTATGGACATTCACTGTGGGAAATCAATAGTCTGCCTGTCTGGGTAATGTGCATTCTACATCATCAGAGTGAGGTGCTGAGCTACCTTAAGAACATGCAGAGCCTTTCATGAAGAATAAAGCCATTACTCACACTTGCCTTTTAGTGATTCTTGGACAATTTCACTGGATCACTCTTGTGGCTAAACAACAGTGAAACACACACACACACACAATTTATTTCTCTGACTTTTTAACCTAACTTTTAATGGGGAAACTTAATTCCTTGCCAATGACAGTAAATTCTGCTGGCAGAAAGATATCATTTCAGACAAACCATCTGCAACTGAAAACAATTCACAGCAAAGCCCAACACTGAACAGTTATTTTTTTCCTAATAATCAGTTACATACATGTGTTATTGCATCCAAGAGCATATTTCTTGAGCATGCCTAGACATACAGGCCACTAGCAGGGATATCACCTAGTCTGTCTTGTACGAGCATAGGTCAGAAGGACTCAAGCATCCTTTGTTGAGAAGGGAAGTATTTAGGTATATTACTATATTATGAAATTAGGGGTAAGTGAAAAGATAAATCCTTGTGCTGGGCCTCTTTTAAGAGTCTGCTGTGCATTCCCCTCCTTCAGATTTTCTACCCATTTAAATTGATTTCCATGCTCCAAGGTCAGTCGAAACCTGTGACATGTCCTGGAGCTGAGCAGAAAGCAGAACAAGCCCTTTGGCATGTAAAGCAGCCAAGTCTGTCATTAATGACCTCCTGTAATGCAGAAGGTGATGGTCAAAGAGACTGTGAGGTGTACTGCAGGAGAGACAGATTAGGCTCCATGGGTAACTGTGATGAACCCCAATTATTGCTTGAAAAGTTTAAAAATAAAGCACATAGATCTCAAGAACTGGGGGGTTGGACTGGATGGTCTCTCAAGGGCCCTTCCAACCCCTGACATTCTGTGATTCTGTAATTTAGAATGACAGATGGCACAGTGGCCTTGCCCAGCCTGTTGGGCAAGGTCCTGCTCAGGGCTGTAACTCACATGTTGCAGCTCACACTCCTTTTTCTTCAAAGAATGATGGTTGGTAATTAAAACCGGTCCACTTGCTCTGCATCTTGTGGTCCTACAGCAGAATCCCGTTGGGATGGGTATTCACAGGATGTGGAGAGCTGCAGAATAGCCTTGAAATGAGTATTTTCATACTCTGAGAATTTGCTGCAGCTGCTGTACTGGGAATGTATGTATTCTTGTGTTTATATTGCTTAAAATACTGGATTAATTAGAGAACTGGTTGTCATTTTAATGGAACAGAGTGAAGAACAGGTGAGGTTCTCATCATGCTTTTTATTTAGTATTTACTACAGAAAAAAATGATATAGAAAACAATTTCTGGAGGTTATAAAAACAAAGTTTGGAAACACAATTGCTGTACAATCTATGTTTGGTCCCCTTCATGTGTAGACATTGTGCTTTTGTTACTTAAATGAGGTATTTTTAACCTAATCTCTTTGCTCAGAATTCTACAGATGCATAATGTAAAAAGTTACAAAATTCCACCTTATGTTAATATACTGAGCCCAACACATTGTATCAGAACAGTCCATGGTCATTTGAGTTCTCCACAGCCATTCTGGTCAGTTAATCTAATAGGATAACTGGTAAGAGTTTCATAGTTTCATAGTTTCATTCAGGGTTGGAAGGGACCACAAGGATCAGCTAATTCCAACCCCCCTGCCATGGGCAGGGAGACCCCACACTAGATCAGGCTGGACAGAGCCTCATCCAGCCTGCTCTTAAACACCCCCAGGGACGGGGCCTCGACCACCTCCCTGGACAACCCATTCCAGGGTCTCACCACTCTCATGGTGAAGAACCTCCTCCTCACATCTAGCCTGAATCTCCCCACCTCCAGCTTCATTCCATTCCATTCCAGTTTCTTGTCCTCTCTGTAATCAGCATTACTGGCAAATGGAATATACCCTCAGCACCACAGTGAGACTTGAAATGTGAGGATCTTATACCTGCCCTGAAGAGCACTTCTCTGATAAATTCATGTAGTGAATCCTTAGAAGTATTTGAGGTTTCTAGAGAATAGGGTTTATTTTTAATATAGGCAACATAAAGCAGTGTTTAGTCCCATTCATATCAATAGCTAAATAAAGTGGCACAATTATAAAAACCATAGCTACTTGCCTCCACCAGCCCCTCCATTGCTAGCATTCCTCAGAAGTAGGGTCAGGAGGCTACCCAGAAGTGAAAGTTGTTTCACAACCCTTAGAATTACCAATTTGATCTATGACATACAAGCATAATCCAGAGGCTTCACTTAGTCATAATGTTCTTTATAGCAGATAAAGAACACTCAGTAACATCTCACAGTCTAAAATATAGTGCATGAATTGATGGGATGAGCTACCACAGAAAGAGTGAAAGGAACAGACTTCCTAGTTTGAAAGGTACACAATTTACTTTGGGGGCACTTGCCTAACTTTCTTTCTTTTCACTACAACCAGTAGTATCATCAGGGAAACTGAGCAGAATAAGGGGGGTGTGGTGGGTTTGGAAGGATAAGGCTAAGAAGCCTCCTCCCTTCCCCCTTGTAAGGTAAAAGGGAAAAAAAAAAATTGAAGGGAAAGGAAAAAAAACTCGCAAGCTGAATTAGCAAAGCAGTGGAGCTATATTTACAAAGCGATGTAGGGTTTGCAGGGAGATATTTACAAATTTACAATATCTACAATATATACAAAGATATACAACAGAGTAACACAGAAATGAGAGTGAACCCCTCTCGGCAGAGAGGGGGGGTTCCCCACCTCCTCTTTCCCCTCTTTCCCCCCTTTCCCCAGATTAGGTTAGAAGAGAGAGAGAGCGAAAGAAAGAAGTTAAAAGCAGTTTTGTGTTAATTGGAAAGGAGTTAATACAGGCCTTATCAGTTTTTCTCTCAAGGCCGGAGCCTTGGCAGAAAGCCCAGCACAGGGACAGAGAGCAGCCGCACCGTGGAAAGGCGGAAGCAAGACTGAAGATAAGGTGCTGGAGAAACTCAGTATAGTCCCAGCTCAGAAAAGTGCTTCCTCCCACTCGTCCAATGAAATTAGTTTAGACTATTCCTTCCGTTTACCAACTTCCGTCCACCATATTCCCTTTCTTAAGGGGGCAACGTCAACCGGCCACAGTCCACCCCTTCTAAACAATTTCATTGGCTGTTCATACTGTCCATCCAATCCAAAACGATATTTACAGTTCGTGAGTAAAGTTCATAGTCCATTCCGGCTATGCTCAGATGTAGATGATTCAAAAGTCCAAGAAAATCAGAAAATGAGAAAAATGGAAAACAGTTCATTCCTTCGCCGACGAAGCGAAGAAAAGGGAAACAGGGAAATCTCAGGGTCTCTTAGTTGACTCAGGGCTCTCAGGGATCTCAGGGTTCGTGCACCGTAGATTCCTCGTTGATTCTTCCTCTGGACGCGATGTAGCTGTACAGCAGTTTAAAATTAACCTCTTTCAGCTAAAGTTAAGTTTCTTTGTGGAATACACTGAATTTCACCATTCTCTTGCATTACCCAATAAGTGTGACCCGGACCTTCAGCTGAAACCACCCCTCGGACAGGTTTAGCCTCTCCTGAGGGTGAAAATACCCAAACAGTTTTACCTAACAGATTCTTTTCTCTAACAACAGGAACTCTGTCACCTTCTACTTTCCGTAGCAAATCTGAATGTGCAGGTCCAGCTCGGTTCACTGAACCTCTACTATTTACCAGCCAAGTTGCTTGTGCTAAATGTTTTTCCCAGTTTTTCAAAGATCCACCTCCCATGGCTTTGAGAGTGGTCTTCAACAAACCATTGTAGCGTTCAATCTTCCCTGAAGCTGGTGCATAGTAGGGAATGTGGAATATCCACTCAATACCGTGCTCTTTTGCCCAGCTCTTTACAAGGTTGTTCTTGAAATGAGTTCCGTTGTCTGACTCAATCCTCTCTGGAGTTCCGTGTCTCCACAGGATTTGTCTCTCCAGACCGAGAATGGTGTTGCACGCAGTTGCATGTGGAACTGGATAAGTTTCTAACCACCCAGTGTTTGCCTCTACCATAGTAAGCATGTATTGCTTACCAGAACGAGAACGTGGTAGAGTGATGTAGTCAATCTGCCAAGCTTCACCATACTTGTACTTGGACCATCTGTCACCATACCACAAGGGCTTAAGTCGTTTTGCCTGCTTAATAGCAGCACAAATGTCACAGTCATGGATGACTTGTGTGATAGCATCCATGGAAATGTCTATGGATCTGTCATGAGCCCATTGGTATGTTGCATCTCTGCCTTGATGTCCTGACGAATCGTGAGCCCACCGAGCTAAGAATATCTCACCTCGGTGTTTCCAGTCGAGATCAAGATCAGAGTCCATGTCTACTTGAGAAACTCTTGCAGCTAGATCTGCCTGATGGTTGTGTTGCTGTTCCTCAGTAGCTTTGCTCTTAGGTATGTGAGCATCGATGTGTCTCACTTTCACTGGAATTCTCTCGATTCGATCAGCAATGTCCTGCCATAGGTTGGCTGCCCAAATGGGTTTTCCTTTCCTCTGCCAACCACTCTTCTTCCAGTTCTTTAGCCAACCCCATAGAGCATTGGCTACCATCCATGAGTCGGTGTAGAGATAAAGCTTTGGCCATCTCTCACGTTCAGCCACGTCGAGAGCTAGCTGGACAGCTTTTACCTCTGCAAACTGACTGGATTCTCCTTCTCCATCTTTCGCCTCTGCAACTCGGCGTGTTGGACTCCACACTGCAGACTTCCACCTTCGCTTGTTTCCAACAAGACGACAGGAACCATCTGTGAACAAAGCATATTTCTTTTCATCATCAGAAAGGTCATTGTAAGGAGGAGCTTCCTCAGCACGAGTTACTTTCTCCTCTGGAGGTTTAGCACAGTTGATGCCTTCAGGCCAACTTGAGATCACCTCCACTAGACCAGGTCTTTCAAGATTTCCCATTCGAGCTCTCTGTGTTATCAGAGCCATCCACTTAGACCAGGTTGAGTCTGTGGCATGATGTGGTGTGGATCCTTTGCCTTTGAACATCCAATTCAAAACTGGTAATCTGGGAGCTAGAAGAAGTTGTGATTCAGTTCCAATCACTTCAGAAGATGCTTTCACTCCTTCATAGGCAGCTAAAATTTCTTTCTCTGTTGGAGTGTAATTAGCCTCTGAACCTCTGTAACCTCGACTCCAGAAACCAAGAGGTCGTCCACGTGTCTCACCTGGAGCTTTTTGCCACAAGCACCAGGTTGGACCATTGTCACTTGCAGCCGTGTACAAAATGTTCTTAATGTCTGGACCATCTCGGACAGGTCCCAGACCCATTGCTTGAATTACCTCTTGCTTTCTCTGGTCAAAGGCTGCTTGTTGTTCAGGTCCCCAGTGGAAATGGTTTCTCTTTCAAGTCACATCATACAGAGGTTTCACAATCTGACTGTATCCAGGAATGTGCAGTCTCCAAAATCCCACTATCCCCAAGAAACGTAGGGTCTCTTGCTTGTTTGTGGGACTTGCCATGGTAGAGACTCTATTTACCACATCCACTGGAATGTGTCGGCGTCCATCCTGCCACCGCACTCCCAGAAATTGAATCTCTGTGGTAGGTCCTTTCACCTTGTCTCGCTTGATGGCAAAACCTGCATTCAGAAGAATGTCAATGATTTTGTTACCTTTCTTGAAAACTTCCTCAGCAGTTTTACCCCAGACGATGATATCATCGATGAACTGGATGTGTTCTGGAGCACCTCCTTTCTCCAGAGCATCATGGATCACTGCATGACAGATGCTTGAGCTGTGGATCCAGCCCATTGGCAGCCTGTTGAAAGTGTACTGGATTCCTCTCCAGGTGAAGGCAAACTGAGGCCTGCATTCCTCTGCTATGGGAATAGAGAAAAATGCATTAGCAATGTCTATGGTAGCATACCATTTGGCCTCTTTGGATTCCAGCTCATACTGCAGTTCCATCATGTCTGGTACTGCTGCACTCATAGGTGGTGTCACTTCATTTAGGGCTCGGTAGTCTACTGTCAGACGCCAGTCTCCATTCTGCTTCCGCACAGGCCACACTGGACTGTTGAAAGGTGAATGAGTTTTGCTGACGACTTTCTGACTTTCCAACTGACGAATCAGATTCTGAATGGGCAACAAAGAGTCACGGTTGGTTCTGTATTGTCTGTGATGCACAGTCTGAGAAGCAACCGGCAATTTAATGTCCTGTATCTTATGTTGTCCCACAACTGCAGATTCATCAGAAAGTTCAGGTCTGGCAGATAGCTTCAATTTTTGTCCATCAATTTCTATTGAAGCTACTCCAAAAGCCCATTTGTAACCTCTAGGGTCTTTGAAACGCCCTTCTCTCAGAAAATCAATTCCCAAAATACAAGGTGCATCAGGTCCGGTCACAACTGTATGCTTCCTCCATTGTTTACCAGTTAAACTTATGTTAACCTCTACCTTACTTAACTCTTGAGATCCACCAGTGACTCCCAGAATAGTTATTGACTCTGATCCCTGATAATTTGATGGTATTATGGTGCACTGAGCTCCTGTGTCAACCAAGGCCCTGTACTTCCGAAATTGTGAAGTGCCAGGCCACTGGATGTACACATCCCAATAGATTCTATTATCTCTGTTATCCCTCTCCTCCCCCTGGCGGGAGGCAGGGCACCCCTAGTTATGGGGAACATGCGCACATGTGCATTGCACATATTGTGCAGGGTTATAACTTTGTGTGTTATAACTGGAGCCACTGTTGGAGCCATAAGAGTCGTTCTGGGGAACTGTGGAAGTAACAGCTACCCTTCTGGTATTGCTACCTCGGGTTCTGCCGCTTTGCAATTCCCTCAGTCTCCTGAAAAGATTAGAAGTTGGTTGGCCATCCCAGCGGTTCATGTTCTCACCAAACTGATCACGCAGAGTTATCCAAATAGTTCTACGTGATTGCCTTGGTGGTCTGTTTTGGAATGACCTGTTTTGGAATGACCTGTTTTGGAATGACCTCCTTGGAGGACGTGTATTCCTCACAGATGAAACTTGTACCCACCTGGAGGAAGAATTGAAATTATCCCTTTGTGCCAATTGGGATATGGAATTTCTAAATTCATCTTTTAACTCTCTCATGCAATTCTCAATTTTTCCAGACAGAGTTTCAATGGCCGAAACCAAAGAACCACGTGTCATGCTATCCTCCAATTGTCTCATTTGATCACTGAATTGGCCAACCGTGGGAGAAGCTCCACCATAACTTCTTGACACAATTCTGCTTGCCAGAATGTTTGCATAATTGGAAGGAGCAAGTTTGATGATCTTTTTAGCAAGACCAATACCCACAGGAATGTCATCAGGATTCAGAGTTTCATGTTCACCATAGAGTAGCTCTCTAACAGCAAATTCTCTCAAGCGCTTAATTCCCTCATCTATGGTAGTCCAGGGTTTAGGATTCCATGGAAGATCATCTCGGGAAGGGTATCTCAGGGCAACCGCTATTAAAAGGCGTATCCACAGATTAACCTTACCGAGAGCTTCGCCTAGATGTCTATCTATTCCATTGTCCCTTGAGAGAGTTCCTAACTGAGCTGCTGACTTGTCTCCAACTGTTAGAGCTGAAGCACCTGTATCATAACACCTACTAAGCCAAGCTAGAACTGGCTCCTTATCTGCCCTGGTGAAATCTTTACGGACATTTCTCAATTCCTCCCGTGGTGACGAACAGTCCGTAATATCATCTTCATCTTCATCTCCCTGAATTCTTTGCCCATAAAATCCTGCTGTCATTCTCCTAAGGATCTCTTTAAGCTGAGAACCACCTTTGCCAGCTGCTTTCCTAGCTTCATCTCTATCCTGCTTTGATCTCACTAGGTTAGCTAGATCTTTAAAACAAACTTTCTCTTCCTCCTGAGCAGGATCTTTTACAGTAGAGGGCCCCTCACCAGGATCAGTCTCCTCCTCTTCTTCTCCATCTTTGCCCTTTCCAGCTCTAGTCTTTAAAGGAGCCACCTTAACTGGAGCTGTGTTTGAATTTACAGCCACCTTAATGGAAGCTGACAGGTCCTGAGATAAATCAGCTGCTGGGGCAGTGACTTCCGGTCCCACCGAGGGAGTGGGTGGAAGTGATGTTGCTCCATTACTGGCCGACGGAGAAGAAGAAGGAGAAGGAGTGGGAGAAGGAGTAGGTGCCATGTTGATACCAGCCGATGCCCTTGGCTGCTTGCTAGAATCAGCAAAGTCATTTAGAGCTGCTTTACCAATTAACTTTTTAGCCTTCTTTTTGACTGACACGGGTTCTCCACAGTCCTCGTCACTAGATGACTCTGGGACTGATCGAGAGCCACGGCGTTTTCTTTTTGATCTAGTTTTAATAACAAAACACGCCCTGGACACCTTTTTCTCTTGCCGTAAAGAGAACAGTAAATATGCAATTACCATCACCAGCAACAGATTTATACACATCAAATAAATCACCTTTGGATCCCAGGCATCACCTAAAGTTACTCTCTCCTCAGGCGGAATCTTAAACCCCTTTATCTCAATTGGGAGAGTGGTGGAGGTAACATTCCTGTATCTCACTGGCCATAATAAATTAATACATTTTCCATACCATAATTTGACTTTATACATAACCCACATATAAATTGTCCGCACCAAATATTTACCCAGGTAATCCAAAATCAAACCCAAACAATACCTGTAAACCAGAGCCCCAAAAATTGAAAAGAATAATCGCTCCACAAACCACAATACCTTCATGTTTGCTAATTCAGCTGGAAAACACTAAATCAATCAAATAATAAATTAAACTAATTATCTGCCCCACGTTGGGCGCCAATAAAAAAAATGTGGTGGGTTTGGAAGGATAAGGCTAAGAAGCCTCCTCCCTTCCCCCTTGTAAGGTAAAAGGGAAAAAAAAAAATTGAAGGGAAAGGAAAAAAAACTCGCAAGCTGAATTAGCAAAGCAGTGGAGCTATATTTACAAAGCGATGTAGGGTTTGCAGGGAGATATTTACAAATTTACAATATCTACAATATATACAAAGATATACAACAGAGTAACACAGAAATGAGAGTGAACCCCTCTCGGCAGAGAGGGGGGGTTCCCCACCTCCTCTTTCCCCTCTTTCCCCCCTTTCCCCAGATTAGGTTAGAAGAGAGAGAGAGCGAAAGAAAGAAGTTAAAAGCAGTTTTGTGTTAATTGGAAAGGAGTTAATACAGGCCTTATCAGTTTTTCTCTCAAGGCCGGAGCCTTGGCAGAAAGCCCAGCACAGGGACAGAGAGCAGCCGCACCGTGGAAAGGCGGAAGCAAGACTGAAGATAAGGTGCTGGAGAAACTCAGTATAGTCCCAGCTCAGAAAAGTGCTTCCTCCCACTCGTCCAATGAAATTAGTTTAGACTATTCCTTCCGTTTACCAACTTCCGTCCACCATATTCCCTTTCTTAAGGGGGCAACGTCAACCGGCCACAGGGGGGAAGGAAAATGAAACCCAAACACATTCTAAAAGTATTTTATTTTCTTGTCTGAATTTATGAATTAAGCTATGTGCAGAAAGAATTCAAAAACAGGAAGGACAGCTTTTGCTGAAAAAAAAAATTAGGTTTTAATATCTCAAGTGCTTTAAATGAGCAGTCATTAATTTTCTGTAGTTTACATCAGGTGTAGTGGTATGGTAAACATGCTTTAACCAAAGTGATTAATCAAGTGAGCTGTCATCCAGCAAATGATCAGGCAAAAACTGGAGCAATACAGGCAGAAAAGATGCGATAAGCTGATAATGGATCATGGCAGTTCCTTGCCCTGAGAATCACCAAGGTCACTCTGTTAGGTATTGCTTACGTTTAGAAAGGTCATAGGGATACAACAGAGAAGACTAATTACTGTTCAAGCCTTAAATAACTAAGAGCGTCCTTTAGAGTTCTATGGACAGCTTATATTGATAGATACAGATATAGGTTCGTTTACCTCTGGGTGGGAATAGCTGTAGGGACATTTAGTGGATCACTCTGCAGATTGAGTTTAAACCATGGAAAGGCATTCTCAGAAAAAAAGAAAACAATAATATCCACACAGAATTAGGTTAAGCAGTTTTTCACTACAGACAACCCCTCTGTATTTTTTCAGCCAGTAACTCTTTCATGAAATCTGGTGGCACATGATGCAAAAATTATTATCTAATTCTTCTTTATTTTCAAAGGATACTCAACTGCCCATTTAAAACAGAAGCTGATTGTTTTTTTCTCCTACTCTGTTTTCCTTTTAAGCCTTGCATGTTCTAAATGCATTTAAACTACCTTTAAAAACATGAAGCGCTGCATATGTTCAAAGCAATAGATCTCAGAGATGTTAATTAGGCATGGATGTAGAAATAAATCATGTTTCATAAAATAGTTAGGAACCTAAACCTCTTTGTCACTTCTATAATTCTGAAAGTTCATTTCTACTGCCATTAAGAAGAACTCAGGAAGAGGGTACACTTTGAAGTACAACTATGATTGATTAGACTAAAGAAATTCCAGTGCTTCGTTGTGTACTACTTTAATCTTTTGAAAAGTGAATGAACAGCAGATGGCCTAATAAAGACACTGTGTATGTTTGCCCAGTATGGATTTGCTCTGAAGGGATTGGTTCAGCACTTGGGAGTACATATATTTGGAATACATCTGTCTTAGTCGAGACAGATGGCTAAAGGAAAGAGAAACTTCCAAACACTTGGAATTAATCCAGTGTGAGCACTGCTTCTGAATGAAATTTTAATGGGATATGACTATTGTTCAGTTAGCATTCTTGGAAGAATGCAGCTGTGAATAACACAGGCATACTCCATTCAGATGGCTACTGGACAGGACTGTTTATGCTTACTTTGGAAATAAAAGTATTGTGGTTAGGGGATATGTTCTAATTGTTCTGTTGATAAGGAATTGTATTCGTTTTCTAGTAGTCAATCCAGTATCACCTAAAGTGACAGAAATAAACCACACCCATCTAAGAGATATTTGTCCTATGCAGTGTTAAAATTAAACTTGTTAATGTGAGACTTTAAAAGTATGTGTGTGTTATTTCAACTCTGTGCAATACCATGTGTTAAATCACCAGATTCTTTTTAGCTGCCAATTTCAGTAGAACTTGCAAATTTGAAGCAAGTGTGGCATGTGGATCACAGTTGATACACAACTGATGATTTGGGAGGGTTTTGTATTAGGATGCTGCAGTGCGGGTGACATCTGCTTTGTTGAAAAGCTGTGCATTCAGTAAGCTTCTCTGTTAATGTTGCTGCATTAGTATTCAGACTGTTTGGCTCCGTTGGTCTCATGATGTTTCTAACTGCTGTATTCTTGTTTTCTCTTTTGCAGTAATAACGAGTAGTGGCTACAGCCCAAGATCAGCACACCAGTACTCTCCACAGATATATCCCTCCAAGTTAGTGTCTGCACCTCTTCTAGTCTTTTACAGGGAATTGACCTTGGCTGTAGGTAGTTCTGTGGTTTGTTGCAAACAAGTGTTCATCATCAGGAGAAACAGGGAGAAAAGAGAATACTTAATCCTGAGTACTGGCTCCATCATAACTCTCTCCAACTTTGTTTTTTTTCCTTGTGGCTGCAGAGTTAGATCCTGCTCTATGCAGTGTTGCTGCACAAGAAATCTCCTTAAAGATCTGCATGCAAGAAAAGGAAAAACTCAAACTATTACATTCTCAGACACCAGAATCTTAATAGTGCTGGCAATGCATATGGACATATTTTGAAGAGGGTGGTTTATATTTAGAAACCACAATTGCATGTGCAAGACGTGTACTGAGGGGTAACCCTGTCACGGACACTCCCAGTGCCAGCATTGCCAAATGCTTCCAAACATTCCACAGTCATGAACCACCCTTTCCTCCTCCTTCTCCGATAGCATAAGGTTTTAAAATCAAATAAATTGGCATAGCCTTTAATCTCATTTTTGGGAGCAGCCAGGAGTAGGAATCCTAGGAAAATGCACTGAAGATGTTGTATCAAAATACTGCAGTTGGCAGCCTAGTAGTTTGCTTGTCCTGTGTTCAGTGTTGTGCACAAGGGTGCTTGATGCCAGTATGCCATCTCTTTGTTTCTGTGTATTTGATACAGCTACCTGTGTGACTCAGATGAAAAGTTTGGGACTGTAGCTGATCAGGAGTTTTCAATTTTTGTTTAACAAATTTGCATTTCTATCATGGTAGCCAACATTTGTTGATTCAGAAAGTGGGTGCCTGACCTAAGCATAGCTCCCATTCCACTTAAACCAGGTTTTGGTGAGCTATATCAGATACTTTGGGCCAAATATACTACAAGAATTAATAGACTTTTTAATCTAATGTTGTAATGTATTGGCATCTGAATTAATGAGCAATTCTTTTCTCATTATGACTGCTGCCAACTGTACTGATTAGAGAGAATGTGAAAATAATAATAATAATAATCATCATCATCATCTGACATTTAGTCCTGGCTTTTAATGGCCAGGTTTCAGTTAGCATAATTCTGCAGAGTGTGTTTATCCAACTCTTGGTCCATAAAGTCTTACTTGACTTACGAAACAATCCCAGACAAATGTTTCCCTGTATGTTTTTGCTGCTCTGGAGGGCAAAAATTTTAAACTTAATTTTACTCAATCTCTCTATAAACCCCCAGTATTAATAAATAAAAGACAACTTTTATTTCCATTCTATTTCCCTAGCCCATATTTTCCAAATGTTTAAAGCCTGTCTGGTTACCAAAGTATTGCCGTGAATGTTTTTCATGCTTCTCTCAATGGGCGTGATCCGTCTCTTGTTGAAGCTAGAGGCTAGATGTCTGTTGAAGCAGAACTGTACACAGAGGACAGAATGTGGGAGCTGTAATGTTCACCACCATATTTCCTTTATTCTTCTCGTCCAAGTTTCCCTCCACTCAATTAAAAAATCATGGGGGCTTATCTGATTTAAGTATGCTGTTCTTGGCTGAAAGGGGTCAAATTCATATCAAGTCATAAAGCAGTGCCGTGGTCCACCTAGTCCTGGACACAGTATCTTGAGAATTAAATTGCAGTGATGGAACAGCACAAAATATTCACCATTCCCTGGGGAATGTGAGCCACTTACTTCAGTGGGGGATGGACTAAAACCCAGGAGAGGAACAGTTGGCAGAATAATGAACTGCCTTTGTATATCTTTAAACCTTTTTTCTTTATTTTATTGCTTGAATCAACATATAAAGTATTTGTTGCCACAGTAATGCTATTTTTCCTGATATTTAGGCCCTATCCACACATTCTTTCTACACCAGCAGCTCAAACAATGTCTGCCTATGCCGGACAAACCCAGTATTCAGGAATGCAGCAACCAGCAGTCTATACAGCCTACTCTCAGACAGGACAGCCCTACAGCTTACCCACTTACGGTATTTGACCTCTTTCTTATTACCTCTCCCTTACATAGAACTAAGTGCAATGACGCCTTGAATGCTTTCTGTGCTTTCTTTTTAATTTTGTTTTCCCAAATGCGAGAAAATATTTCAAAGAATCAGTTGAAAATTAATTTCTTATACAGATTTGGGTGTAATGTTGCCAGGCATCAAGACGGAAAGTGGGCTCTCGCAGACCCAATCACCACTGCAGAGTGGGTGCCTCAGTTACAGCCCAGGGTTTTCCACCCCACAGCCAGGCCAAACACCCTACTCTTACCAGATGCCAGGTGAGTAACCACCGATGTCAGGGTTTATCCCACTACTGAAGACAGCCCCCTCTTCCCTCATAGTTATCATGTATTTTTCCATTCATATTTGGTGAACTCTGGCAAGTATGCTTGTCATTGAAGGCTACTTTTATCTCTAATATTTAAACCTGAGTATTTTTTCCGCTATTAATATGCATGTACCTATTTATTCTGGTGATCTGTCATGCAATGCAATCCCTGTTTGCACCTTGACTTTTTTTATGAGGTGAAATTGCATAGCAGGACTCAAAGCATTTGTTGTATTTATTGGTGTACAGAAGTCACTCTTCCTTGTGTTTCCATGTTTCTGAGTGTGACATTGTTTGATGCTTGTTTTGTCTTTGGATTAACATAATTCGTTAGAATTTCTCCTTAATTCATATATATTCTTTATTATTCAGATTTTAGTTCACTTGTTAATTAATTTATTAACCTTTGATCATCGATAGCTTGGTTTACGTTTTATTTTAAGCTTTTTATACAACGATTAAAATGAATCACCTGACATGTTGAAAGGAGGGACATGCCTCATCATTATAGAGCTATTAAAAACACCTGGATCCTTAAAGTACTCTTTGAAATTTTAATGGTTTTTTGGTAAACCATTACACTTAGAAATGAAGGTAAATGAGGAAAACAATACTTGAAGAGGGGTGAGACACTGAAATGAATTGAAAAACGCCTTCTCAATCAGCGCAGTGGCTTACTGCCAACATCGTTGCATGGTATGAAGGGGAATGCATGCCTCTATCTGTGGAAGTAGCATTTTATATATATATATGTGTGTGTGTGTGTGTGTGTGTATTTTTAAGCTTTCATTGTAATATTTTATTAGTTAAAGAGAAAATAAAAATTGTTTCTTCTCCTGACTGCTCTGTACCTTAACACGGAATACTATGTGTAGAGTTTTATTTCTACTGACACCCAAGTTCTCACAGTTAACTGTGGTTTTTAATTTTTAGGTTCTAGTTTTACACCATCATCCACTATTTATGCAAACAATTCTGTTTCAAATTCTACAAACTTCAGTAGTTCTCAACAGGTATGCACGTTAACATGTTTATTTGTCAATTACAACAGGATTTAGATCACTTCAGGGATAGCGTGTTAGTTAAACTTAGATCTGTTATGTTGACTTAGACTTCAGTAGTTCTCAACAAGTATGCACATTAACATGTTTATTTGTCAATTACAACAGGATTCAGATAACTTCAGGGATAGCATGTTAGTTAAATTTAGATCTGTTATGTTGACTTAGACTCACTGCAGGTCACTGCTATTTTCTGTGGAAAGCAACCAAAACCCCCCTGGAAGCCTAGCTGCGTCTTTTGGCACTTAAATACATCAGCAGCCTCCCTGTAGTCTTTTAGTAAATATCCTTAAATTAAAAAGAAAAAAACAACAAAGTGTTACATACCCTTAAAGTTAAACAAAATAAAACAAAACTAAACATTAACTCCCCCAAACTCCTGTAAAGGTCATATGCACACATAGCAGAAAAAATTCACTCCTTGCTCTACCTAACTATCTATTCTGCTGCATTTACTGTTTTAGGATTATCCCTCCTACACAGCTTTTGGCCAAAATCAATATGCACAGTATTACTCAGCATCAACATATGGTGCATATATGACCTCAAACAACACGGCTGATGGCACTTCATCATCATCAACCTACCAGTTACAGGATTCTCTCTCTGGGCTGACTAGTCAACCAGGTACAGATCTACATTCAGGTGAAAACATTTTTTTGTATTTTCTTCTGGCCTTGGTTAAAGATGAGGTTCTCACATCTACCTGCCTTGAACACTGACATTTTAAACTCTTGCTTTTCAGAAAACTTTATCATGCACACCAGCCAAAAAACTAAGTCTGTTTTATTTTGTTTGTTTGTTTGTTTTTTAAGCAAACCTCTCTAGTTGGTTTACTAGTTAAATAAAACTCTTTGCAGACTGAGATGGCTGCCTGTGGAAGAAGGCTTAAAAGATGTTACAACAGTGTGGTGGGGATCTGTTAGTTCAAAAAATGTATAATGACAAACCTTTCATTACTTTTGAAATAAAAATGCAATGAGCTCTGCTGTTACTGATAGTGGAAGACATGTGTAACCACCTAGATGTTCTGAAATATTGCTGTTAAGAATGTAAATCAAGATACTTTTCATTTAACATTTTCCCTACCATGCTAGCAAAAGTACATGGAATCATAGAATTGTCAGGGTTAGAAAGGACGTCAAGGATCATCTAGTTCCACCACCCCCTGCAGAGACACCTCAGACTAGATCAGGTTGCCAGGAGCCACATCCAGCCTGGCCTTAAAAACCTCTGGGGATGGGACTTCTACCACCTCCCTGAGCAACCTGCTCCAGTGTCTCATCACCCTCATAGTGAAGAACTTCTTCCTAACATCCAATCTGAATCTTCCTATTTCTAGTTTTGCTCCATTCCCCCTATTTCTATAGCTACCTGAGACCCGAAAAAGTGCTTCCCCAACTTTCTTGTAGCCCCTTTAAGATACTGGAAGGCCACAATTAGGTCTCCTTGGAGCCCTCTCCTTTCTAGACTGAACAGCAGAACATGAGCTTTATTCAAATGTATAAAAGCCTCCTTGCTAATTCACTAATTCAGTTAACTAATAGAGCAATTGGTTGGTTATTCGCATAGGTCTGTTTAATGAAAGAGCTTTGAGGTAGCTGAGTTTCCAGAAGGGTGGCTCTCAGGAGACATCAGGATATACTATTAGCCTGCCCAACTCTGCCCCCTTGTGCACACCCACCACAACGCAGCATTTGCTTGCACGGCTCTGTTCTTAAGGGTACTGCTGCTGGCTAAGAGCAGCTCTTCTGTTTTTCCCATTGTCGTTGTAACTCAATTCACAGTTATTTACCTGCTGCATTCTATGCGTTCTGCAAACCAAAATATTAACTGATTTTTATTTTTTTTTAATGTTAGATTTCCTGAACATTTCACCAATTTATTTCCCCCCATTGAATATAAATGGGACTGAAATAAGAAAAGCCAAAACTATGTAATTGAAATTATGCATACTATAGTGCTGATCCGTGAAGATCATGGTGGGATAGTTTGGGAATTTGCAGCCACTGTCACATGAGTGTAGTGTCTTTACTGGGTGAACAGAGCCTGGTTCTTCATGCTCAATTTCCTGTGTTGTTTCCATTTTACAGGAAGTTGTTAAAGATCTAGCTCTGTACTATGTCATATGTTCATAACCTAAGCAGCTTGCTAAGGCTGTGCATAGCATCTATGGGAAAGTTTATCAACTGCTAGCTCAGTGTTGCTAAACTAATCTCTTTCAGGGGCACTGGCAGCGTGGGTAGTGTCTGCCTTACACACAGACTGTAAACTCTTCTTAAAAGTCTATAAACCTGCATGTTTGGTTAGGCTCTGAATAGGGAGGAAATAGGCTTTACTCACACACTCTATCCATTACTTAAATCTTCCTGATTCTCATCCCAGCAACTGCAGTATCTCACTGAAAAGCAGAATAGAAAAATCCTGATGCATTGGAATTATTCAAAAGAAAAGTAATACTGTGTAGAAAAGTATAAGCAAAGCCTTATACTTCATGTGAGATGCTTAACTTTACTAAAACTGTTGGAATTTTAATTACTTGAGGTGAAATTTTTCCCTATGATAATTTAAGAAAACCCCCCAAACTGCTAAGAGGTAACTTGAACTCAAGTGACATTCCAGCAGCTGCAGGCCATTTGTAACAGACACAAATCACATATTAAGGTTTGGGGTTTTTTTTTTAATTTAGAGTTTGAAGAGTATTCATAGCTGATGTTTTGATAGTTGTGCATACTTCCCTTTGTTCCTTTGTTGTTCTTCCACATTTTTATTTGAGAAAATCAGATAGCATTTCCCATATTGTCTGTCCCTTGTGTTTCCTAGTAATGCTGTACACATTTACTGTACATTGAACATTTCCTTAATATTGAATAGCATTGACAAAAAGACAATTTTTATATAGCTTGATCAGGTGGAAAATATATGAAAGCTTCAAGGATTGTTCTTTTCTTTGGGTTATTTAAGCACGATATGAACTCGTTGGCCTGCTAAGTAGATTGTGCATCTGAACTTACAAATCTGCCCACACATTCCTTATTTTTGTGCAGTGTTGCACTGATCATGGGACCCTCTGGTGAGAGTGCAACACCCACTTTGCAAATACATGACATGCCTGTGTCCTTCTGTGTCACTGTAAAAATAAATGTCCATCAGTGAGGTGCAGTGCCCTGGGGATCACTTTGGATACAGCAGATTATACTGCAGAGCTTCAGCGCTCACTGCCTTCACTTGCTAACAGGCCTTTATTGCTTGGTCCTTAAGACTTGCTCCAGCTAAAACCTAAGATTAAACACAGCAAGGCAGTTTTCTGCCATCTGCTAGCTAATAATTCAAATAACTAATTGAAGCCTCGAGTACTCTCCACATATACAGGACTTCTTGTTTTCATAATAAAGCCCCTTTAGATGAGGAGTTCATATCAGTTACAATTTTATTTGTTGACCAAGTAAAGAAAATGAGATTAAAACTGAAATAGACTTTACTCTTTCTGCTACTCATAACAAGCAATATCATATTACATGCCACACACACAAAAAAGAAAGAGGTTTATAATGTTGAAGCCACCATCTGGCTGCTCTTTCTGCTAAGAATATGTAACAGAAGTAAATCCGTGAGGAGAGTATGAAGAAGCTCAGAAGTTTATTTGTCCCACATCTGTGTAAGGCTCAGCCCTTGCCATGGACTTCTGCTTGTATTTTGCTGACCCTACATGAAGATTTTTCAAAATGCACTCATTACCAGAGTGTCTCTGAGACAAATAGGTACCTCCAGGGACACTTTGTAGTGTCATATTGGGATAAGTCAGAAGAATCTGTAAAGGATTCTGACTCAGGAGATGAGTATGAGTATATCTGATGAGTACATGGGTACATTTAATCTAGGGTGGTAAAAATTCTAGCAGAATAAATAGTTCTGTAGGGAGCCAGGATAAAAGCTTCCTATGTCCTTCCTGTGTTTCTATATCTAAGTAAAAACTTTCATATGTCTGGAGTTAGGTGAAGTGATGTTGTAGGATATTTGCTCCAATTGTGTTATTGGCTTGCAGCAAAGACAGGCCAAGGTCTATGTGCAAACTGTGCCAAATTTTCTCCTTGTTAAGTGGCACAACTGTGTTTTAATAGGGAGGAGTGGATGTTATCCTCAAACTGCAGGTGGGAGGCAATATTCTGATTACCAGAACATGAAAGACCACCTGCTTTTATAATGGTGGTGCTGAAACTCCGCAGCCTCTAACTGGAACTGCTGCAAGGTCTCCATGGCATGGAAGGCTTCATGCTGGACATGAACCAGTGTATGCTCACGTGTATCAGTATCTGTGATAAAGTGGTCATTCCATGTTCTGGTTTTAGCATTTGCCTCTGGCTTTATTGGATTTCTAATGCTGCTCATAGTTCCAGTGGGAGAAAGCTATGTAGTCTATTTATTAGGCGTGTGCTGAATATTGGAGAAGCTACAAATTTCAAACATTGCAATAAAAATTGCTGTCTAATATGAGCTGCAGTAGGAAGTCTTCACAAGGGTAAGGTTTTTGCTACTCTTTGGTGCTAAATTTTCTCACCTTCTTTTATGTTCCATGGCTGAATTTTTACTAAGTTTTCCTTTTATTGGCACTGACCCTAATTTCTAAAGCAAAAGGAGGATAAGAAAATGCAGTTGCTCCTTTAGCCTGCTGTGGGTAAAAAGCAAATCAAGCAATTAAGCCTACAGTTGTTAAAAAAACATGCACTACTGACTTCTGCAGTTCCAAAATAGATGCATACCTTGCATTCAAGTAAGAGACAGCTGCTCATTCTGATTTAGAGATTAGCGTAATGAAATAAAGTTGGCTTTAAATATCTGGAACTTGCAAGGTACAGTGATTAGTTACAGCACTGATTAATGGATAATTATGCAATCATGTACAGCATTGACCCAAGCAGGAGCCTGGGGCAACTGGTAATGGCTAATGCTAAATGAAAATTGAAGTTATTTACTTCAGTTGTTGGATACTTAGAGAAAGGATTTAGAGCAGGCGTTTTTTATATGTATTTTAATTTCGGTAGATTAAACACAGCCATTGAGAGCAGATGGTTTGATACATTCCTGGAGAATTAGCTCTTGATTTTGTTGTAAGATGTTGAAACTTTGTGAATATAAGGACTTTTGTGGTAAGAATGTAAACACCCATCTTCACTTATTTAAGTTTTCCTTTTTTCATCTCTGGGGTTTTGTTTGGGGATATTTTGCCCCCTCTGCCAGAAAAATCGAGGAAATTGTATTTTCATACAGAACTCTTTTGAGTACTCAAAGCTTCTTTGGAAGTCAGTGTTGGGTTTTTTTCTGCGTGAGAATTCTGTTTATGAAGCATCTTTTTGTACATTTGTGCATTTACAAAAGTATATGTTACTGCTCTTGTAACGGAAAAAGAACTAAGATAATGTGACTTTATTGATCGCTGTGCTGCCTGCAGTGTCCTTACTGACACCAACACCATGCTGGGAATAGAAATGATTAGTCAACAAGAACTCACTCTGTGTTCTATAGGGACAAAGTGAAAACAGCATGGGAACATTATTCATTAGATCGTATTATTGCTGCTCATTTGGGGCAAGTGGGAGTTTGGGCTGAAGAGAAATTGCTGTAGAATGCATATGATCTTTATCCAAATCAGGATGGACCTACCTGAAACACTGCCTGAGATGAATTCTAAAACTGCAGTTTTGAAAAACCTCTTCTTAGATGCTGCCTGAAAGTTTGCCTTTGTCCTATATAGGCAATGGAGCACATTGGGTTTGTGACATTGAACTTGTCATCACCTAGTTGAAGAAAAAAGTGCCAATATCTTCTTCTGGGTGATAGCAGAATAATTTGACTATTATCCCAGGAAGTGAGAGACAGACTTTATTTCTTCATGTTTCATCACCTTCCACTTGAGGGTACAGGAATGTGGATTTTTGGTCATAGACATGTGTCTTTATATTTCATATATGTTAATCATTCAGTCAGATAGACAAGTGTCCCCTGGAGATGTCATTGGAACCAAGAACCTATATTCTCCAGGTAAATGTCCTAACCAAAAGGCTTGGCAACTAACTTCCTTGTTCTCTTTTACTTGAATCTTGAATTCTTTCCGATCAATATCCAGAGCTCCCATTCAGGAATGTGACATTATGAGCTTAAATCTTATTCTTCCAAGAAATACAACAGTCATTTTCCAGTCAAGATACACAAATAGATCTTCCCAGAGTATTTATTTTAATAATCTTCTGTATGTGGTTCACTGTAAGGTATAAATAAATGATGAAAGAGATTAAGAATTTTAACTGTTGTGTTACATTATGCACAGGGTCTTGATTGAGCCTGCAGTCAATGTTTTCTCCTTAGTGTCTGCTATACTAGCAGGTTTTAATTCTTTTTTTGTGGAGGGAGAATGAGGTGTATGACTCAGCAAAGATCACATTCAGGGAACAAACATTCAGTCATTCATGTTGAAAGAGACCTCTGGAGACCTTTTGGTCCACTCACTCATGGACAAGCCAAGTTAGGTCATGTGTGGGGTGTCCTTGACTATGGCACAGGGGGCTGGAACTGGGTGATCTTTGGTTGGAACTGGATGATCTTTGAGGTCCATTCCAACCCTGGTAGTTCTGTAATTCTGTGGTATGTTGCTCAGGGCTGTGTCCAATCAAGTTTCAACTATCTCCAATGCTGGAGAACATACAGCCTCTTTGGGCTTCTGTCTCAGGAGTGAGACAGTGAAGGATTTTTGTCTTGTGTCTAACAGGAATATCCCTTGCTGTGTTTTCTATTGTTTCTTGTCCTTTCTTTGTAGTTCTGTAGAGAGTCATTCAGTCCTTTCTCCAATGTGCTCAGACCCTTCACTGACTTGGTGAGCCTCACCTGCACTATCTCCAGTTTCTTAATCTTTTTCTCATGTCTCTGGGGACTCAAAACTAGGTATTTTCCAGACATGATCTTGCAAGTTCAGAATGGATCAGACCAATCATTTTCATTGATCTGATGGACACTTTTTCTGTTGCATGGTGTACTTTGATGACATTAGTCATGCTCCCTTGGAGAAATGGATAACGCTCAGATTCCAACTCAAAATCTGATGCATGATAGATGGCTCTTGGGAAATCTTTGTACCAAATTTTAGTTAATTTGCAGATTTGCTGTCGTAAGCACTTTTAACAAATATTGCCAAAGTGACTCTGAAATGCACAATTACTGTGTGAGGACTCACTCTCTTGAATCAAATGCTTCAGCAGATGTCAAATCTAAGCCATACCCTTCCCTTCATTAATGGAGAAAAGTAAAATCCTTCACAGGATAGATGATGAAGGAGGATTTATGTCATTTAGTACTCAAGAACATCACCAACCAGCATTTATTTCTAGCAGTTTTGAACAGATGATGAAGGTCCTGTGTTATGAGCAAAAGGATGTTTTCCAGTTACTGAGCTGTGGCATAGAAGTACTTAGTAAGGTGAAGTTCCATGCCATCCTTCCTGCACTCCTGCTTTGTAATCACTTCTAAAGCTCTTTGTTACCAGCAGAGGTAAAGCATATTAAATGGCTAAGTCAAGGATAGGCCTAAGTGTTAAGTGTTAAGAAAAGTAACTACACAAAGTGAGATCGAAGGTCCATTTAGTGCATCCTCTGTCTGACAGCAGGCAATTGGTGATACTTGGAGAATACAGAATTAACCAGGTTGGAAAAGACCTTCGAGATCATCAAGTCCAACCCAACACCATCTAATCAACTGAATCATGGCACTAAGTGCCTCATCCAGTCTTATTTTAAACACTTCCAGTGATGGTGACTCCACCACCTCTCTGGGCAGCCCATTCCAATGGCAAATTACTCTTTCTATGAAGAATTTCTTCCTAACTCCCAGCCTAAACCTCTCCTGGAGCAGCTTGAGACTGTGTCCTCTTGTTCTGTCACAGGTTGTGTAGGAGAAGAGACCAACCCCCACCTGGCTACAACCACCCTTGAGGTAGTTGTAGACAACAGTAAGGTCTCCCCTGAGCTTCTTCTCCAGGCTAAACAACCCCAGATCCCTCAGCTTCTCCTCACAGGGCTTGTGCTCCAGACCCCTCACCAGCCTTGGTGCCCTTCTCTGGATACGTTTGAGAAAGATGATGAGAATACAGTATGACTTCACCCTCTTTCCAGTAGTAACAGGAGTATTGCATTTGATAATACAACTTTCTTCTGCCAGTTTATGGGCAGAGCTAAGGTTAAAAAAAAAAGCTAACTCACCTAAAGAGCAGGTGACATGGGAGAAGTTGATGAATCAGGAAGCTGGCTGGCTCTTCTGGTGAGTGGGAATATGACAAAGCATGTTCTGGTAAAAGTAATACAGGGTTGGAAATACATCTAGCTGAATTCCAAACATGAGAAATGAACTACTTTAACTAAAATGCACTTTGTGTTTTGAGAAGTCACTAATGTGACTTAAAATGCCTCTTTGTTGGATCTGTCGACATTTTGCAAAAGCTCCTGTATATATCTGGTTATGTCTCCACATGCATATGTGTGTTTTTAATCTTTCTGTTACTCTGCTAAAGTTTATAATGTTTCCTTGGTAAAGCCAAAAGTGCCTATGGTATTTGCAAGTTCCATTTCAAATCATATTATCACTCATTTTACAGAACTCTTTTAGGTGCATCTTATGGTCATGTTTGCATATATATTCATCTAGCTATTAGGGGGGGAAAAACATACATTTCAAAATCCATTGCTAATTATGCCATGAATGATTGACTTTGCAGGGGAGTTTGACACAGTACAGAGCCCCTCCACGCCAATCAAAGATCTTGATGAGAGAACATGTAGGAGTTCTGGGTCAAAGTCTCGGGGTAGAGGGAGGAAGAATAATCCATCACCCCCTCCGGACAGTGACTTGGAGGTATGCTTGCAGTAACTGATGAATGGTAACATGGAGGTTTCTTCTGAGGAAAACTAAATTCTGAAACCCACAGTTGTGGTAAGAGGTTAAGGCATTTTAGAAAACCTCATGGACTCAGTCTCACTAACAGCTGTCATTTTAACATGCATGTACAATAAGATAGGACTGTTCCTTATGACAGAGTTAGGCAGAAAAGTAAATGTGATTCAGCCTTGCCCTTTTATTTCTTTAAACCTGTATTAATGGGTGTCTTTCAGATTCTCATGCAGGAGAGCCAGAAAATTGTGAGACTCCTGTATTCAGTTTGTCACATTTTCTTTTAGCTACTTTTTTAAGAGGCAATCTCAGATACATTTCTCAGCTTATTTCCATCTATTTGTGAATGTGGTGCAGGATCATCTGGACATAGGCTTTCAAATATTTATGCACAGTTTTGCCCTTGTGCATGTAGAGAATGTCAGTGGTTTTCAATGAGGCAGATTAGATCAGTGAAGTTATGGTTGTACTTAAATATGTGCAAGATCAGTGCCTTAGTGAAGAAATATATCTGCCTAATATATGGGGTGATGATTTAAAACACAGATGACCTCTTAGCAATGGGGTAATTATAGTCTTATTACTCCTGTGTTGTAAGTGCCTTTCAGTGACAGGAGGAGGAGGAAGCAGAGTGCCTGTGTGTCTGTGAAACACTCTAGCTCTGGCATCAGGGTAATGTGCTGCTCACCATTACAGTGTGCCCCTGCTGCTACCAGACCAGCACTGGGAGTGAGCAGCCTTAACCAGCCCTACTGCTCTCCCTTCACTGACCAGCTCCAGGAACAGCAGAAGACTGTTGCTGGAACTTGGCTGGCCACACAGCCATTGCTGGTGCAGAAGAGTGGCCTGCAGTGCTAGGCACAAGATATCATTTCATACAGAAACTGGCAAATTTTTCGCTTCTCAGGGGATTTAACATTTCCAGTGAAAAAGTCTAACTTCTTACATTTCAGTTTTCATCTTTCTTTTATAGTTTACCAGTGACAATGAGCCCCTTATCAATATATAGAGTTTCCTCATTTTTAAATTACATTCTTTAAATGGTGAATGACATTGTATATAGCATACAACACTTTCACTCAAGAGTTTAGCTATACAGTAGAAATAAAGAGGAACCTTGGATTAGTAAGATTTTCAGAGAAGTATCTAAGAGTACTGTTTATCCTTAACAGTTATGTTTAACCCCCATCACACTGCTGAAATCTGTGTTACACAGCTTTCCTGTTGAAGAGCTCAGAAGTTATTCTCCTTCTGACTTTTTACCATGCACGATACATATTCTTGCTGTTTTTCAGAGAAAAACTTTTCAGTCAAGTGCTTGATTAAACTTTAGGACTCAGTTGACTTTTAGCCCCCCCTGATGTTATTTGTTTAGTAATATTATCCCCACTTCTGTTTCCAGCGTGTATTTGTTTGGGATTTGGATGAAACAATTATTGTTTTCCACTCGCTGCTTACAGGATCCTACGCACAGAAGTATGGCAAGGTATGTAAGCTGTGAATTGTGTCACTTCACTGGAGGAGAGCTGTCTTGCCTGCACTTTCATGTGTTTTTCAACCTTTCATGTTCATCATGGCTTGGGTGAAGTTAGAGGGAAAGTGTACAGTAAAACTCCTTTTCAGAGGGTTAATGTGAAAAAGTCAAGGGGAGAAGTGAGACACAGATCCAAGGTGCAGTAAGTGTGGCAGGGCTGAAGCAGATGCTGAAAATGAGGGAAGAATGAAAGGGGCAAGGATGAGAAGTTCCTGAGGTACGTTGGATGAGATGTTGCAGAGAGATAAAAGGTGTAGTGGGCAAATGGAAATAGCTGACACAATCTGGATGCATAAGGGAAGAAGAAATAATCTGGGGTGATGGGTGAATTTACAGGGAAATTGGTGAATCAGGCTGAATGAGTGAGTGATCCATTTCAGTAGCAACTACAGATGTTGCTCTTTGACTCTCCAGCCTTTCCACTGAGTCTTTGGTTCTCTTGTCTGACTCCGAGATGAATAATGCAGGGGGGAGTGGGGGGTGTATGTATCCCTCTCCCAGGCACACAATTGAATTCATCCTCTGCCCTCCAATGAGAACCAAAAGAAGTTCAAGTCCCAAAGGCAGAGAGGAGAGCAGGAAGAAGAGTGAGGGAGGAAAAGAGGCAATTGGAGCCTGGAGGAGCAGGAGCTCCCCTGCTAAGTCAGCAGCATGCCTGGCTGGACTGGCAGTGGGAGCCCAGGGCATACACAAGCAAGAGCAGAAGAGACTGGTGGGAAGACCATAGTGTAGCAGCAGGAGTGGGCTTCTGGCAGGAGTTGAGATAAAGGCCTGAATGAAACAAAAATTTAGGGCAAATGTATGGAAGGGGAAAAAATAGACAGGGAGAATGTTGATATGGCCATACTCAGGTGCAAGTTTTCCAGGTGTTGTGCCATTCAAATTAATACAAAGTTATTTCTGTTTAAGAATGTAACCATGGCCATACTATGTCAGTTGAAGGGCTTGTTTACCATAAGTTTCCTACCTCTTAATCCCAGCCATAATCAAGGGCTCAAAAAAAGGATATGAAAACCAGTACATTACAGACCTATTCTCCCTGCCTACCTCCCCAGCCAATAGGCTGGAAATGTCCAAAGCCAGAACCTATAGATTATAACCACAGATGGGCCAGTCCTCTGTGTTTTGGAACAGCTGTTTGTAACTATTAAAAGAGAAAGCTAATAGGAAAACTCATCTGCCCAGACAGAAATCTGAATTTTTGGAATGCTAAGTATAGTTATGCATGTCTCCTGAAAAACAGCCTGGCTTGTTTTGCAGCTCCACCGTGCCAAATCAGTGCACTTTTCAGTACTCTGTCAAAAGCTCCTCTTCTGCTGTTTTTTTTAAAACACTGTAACAACAACTGTCAGAACCAGTCTTAACTTCAATTTATCAAAACAAGAGAGAAACCTAACTGAACATGAACATTTCTATCACTTTTGAGTGTAGCCCACGGAGTGCCATAGAAATTGCTGGATTGTCCTTGCAAGGCAGTCTTTCGTTTCATGCCTTTTTGATTGTGCTCTTACGATGTTTACATCTCCTGCGCCATCTCACATAATGCATGACTAAAGTCTAAGCCAACTTCAATGCAAAGTTTTTCCATCAGAACACATTTGGTAGCTCACAAACTTCTGTGGATAACTTTGAAAACTGCCTTAGAGACAGAAACAGTAATTAATTTGTCCTGGTTTCTTGCTTTGTTTTTTTGAGTAGGGATATTTTGTTTTTTAAATCCCAGTACTACTGTTCTTTAAGAACCCATGCAGAGTCCTTAGAAATGGGATCTTAACACCCAGTAGTACAGACAGCAGAGACAGCTGGCTTGCGTAAACCAAGAGTATCTCAAGCACAGTGAATTTAGAATAGAATAGAATAGAATAGAATAGAATAGAATAGAATAGAATAGAATAGAATAGAATAGAGTAGAATAGACCAGGTTGGAAGAGACCTTTGAGATCATTGTGTCCAACCTATCATCCAACACTATCTAAACAACTAACCCATGGCACCAAGCACCCCATCAAGTCTCCTCCTAAACACCTCCAGTGATGGTGACTCCACCACCTCCCCAGGCATCCCATTCCAATGGGCAATCACTCTCCCTATGAAGAATTTCTTCCTAACATCCAGTCTAAACCTCCCCTGGCACAGCTTGAGACCGTGCCCTCTATACATATGTAACTATGCTACTGAGATCAGCGTCAGCCAACAAATGTCATGAACTATAAAGTGAAAGGAGAGGAATTCTTAAGTATAATCCTTTTTTTGTTTGTTTTGGTGTTAATAGGTGGCAGCCACACAAGAAGGGAAATGTATTTATTTCCAGAGACTGTAAAATAAGAGTAGTAGCCTTTTTCCTTCCTGCAGTGACTATCTTTGCCATATTTATGGAGAAGTCATTGTGAGCTTAATTGCCTGTGAAACTCCAATATGTATTTTATTGACTGAAAGGAGGCAGGAGCAATAGGAAAGAGAATACAGGTAGAGCTTATCGTGAGTAGGCTTTAAGTTTTGCATGTCGTTGAAGTGTGCCTAAGCTTCAGGCGGAATGTGTCTGTGCGTAAGTTCCTAAGCACAGCTGGACCTCAGGCTCTGGTGCATGACCTCTCTAGGAGATGTGGTCCTTATCTTTTCTGCATATGATTTCCGTCTGTACACAAGTTCTTAATCCACACTAAAGTCTGGATTGTTATGAGAACTGGGTCTCTATGAGAGCAAATACTTTGTGAGGGGAGGTGTTCAGTGGAAATCCTGTGAGAACACAGGGTATTCCAAAAGTATTGAGGGATTTGTTTATGCTGGAAGGGTGGTATAAAATTGTGCTTCACCCTGACTAAACAGTACAAAATAGTACTGACACTAAATTGTTTAATTGCAATGGTTTAAACAAAAATGTTATGCAGATGCACAGCTGTGCATACTGTGTTCTTCCACATGTATTTTGTGAGCCCATTTGGATAAATCAGGCAAGCAAAAAAAAAAAAAAGGGGGGGAAAAAATCACAGGAAAAATAGATGTTTCCCCTTCCCCCATATTTAAATATTCTAAGTGACATCAGTAAGTCTACAATGTGGACATTGCTTTAAGGGAAGGCATCTTCGTAGACCAAGTGTGATCACTTAATATTTTCAAGGAGTGAGATGCTGTGCTTAGAGGTAGACAAGGATATTCACTCTCAGTTATTTCTATCCAGGGAGGTGGTGGAATCACCATCCCTGGAGGTGTTCAAGAGGGGATTGGACGTGGCACTTGGTGCCATGGTCTAGTCATGAGGTCTGTGGTGACGGGCTGGACTTGATGATCTTTGAGATCTCTTCCAGCCTTGGTGATACTGTGATACTTCCTGACATGTAAACTTTCAATTCCCTTTTCCACTAGTTCTTTATGCTATTTCTTGAAGTAGCAGAGCAAAAATGAAACATTGATAAGTTTTTTTTTTTAATCTCTCTGCTCTCCTGCAATCCAGGAGAGATGCAGCCTGTGGAGGTGGCCATTATTCTGTCATGGCCAGATTGCAGAACAAATGTATGAGCACAAGAAAGCTTGAGACAAACAAGGAGACAAGCAGTTTCTCTTAAAAAGAAAAATGTCTACAGTTTAACAAGGGATTGGAGCAGAACAGGAAAAGGAAAGGAAAAGCCACATCCCCATAGACAATAGGGGGATTTGTTGTCAGAGATTATGTGGGAAGGCCTGGATTCAGTAGACATATTTCAGGTCATGTATTTGTCAACAGAACAGATTTCTGACTTATGCCTGAGGATTGCTGAAGTTGAGAGCAGACAGTCTCTTTTGTACATACTTTGGACGGTGTAATAAATATTTGCTATTAGAATAATACAGGGCTATTATAATAGCCGTGGCAAAAACTAAACTCCTGATTTGATGAAAGATGTGACTTGTTAGATGCAGCTCTGAGCATCTCATTAAAAACTCAGAGCCAATTGCAGCTTCACATTTGGGCACCGACAGAGGATAGCTTTACACTCAAGTGGGAGAGATTCGGCCAAAGGTTGGTCAGTGAATCACTTTGATATTTAAAATACAAAACTCATCCAGAGGAATATTTTGTGGTTTGCTGTTTTATACCTGTGGGTGTTTCTGTCTGAGTTTTGGTGTCGTGGTTATTTTATTGGGCTGGCCAGAGCCAACAGAAAAAGAGAATAAAAAAACTACAATAGACCTCTGTTAGGTTTCAGAGAAACTGTGCTGCCTCTCAGTAGTAAGAGAACCTCTCACTGTTCAGCTCATTTGCTTGTCTGCTTTGTACTTTGTAAAACTAGTACATTTCTATTTTTAATTATTTACTGCAGTAGCAAATTATGAACATTGGCATTTGAGCTGTTATTTTATGACTTGTGTGGCTGGTGATGGTTTTTGCAGCTGAGCACCAGTTGGCAGATACAGTTTTCTACAGTGCTGAGCTCTTAAGTGAGGATTTGTTGATGTGACAGGACATGTGTTAGGAGATGTCATCATCTGTTAAAAGTTTATGAGGTACATTCTTATTCCCTCTGAACAGTGTGTATTCTTTGTTCCATTGCATTCCAGTTCTTCTCGCTGATTTAAGACTGGTTATAAGCTGGAGTTTTGTCTACCTCCAAGCATTTATATTTTGTCCATTTCTCTCAGGTCATTCCAGAGGGCAAGGATGCCCAAATAAATGGTGTGACTCAAGGTACACTGATTAAAAAAGCAGAAAAAGAAAGTTCTTTTTGACCTTACACGTGGGAGACTCTGATTTCCAAATGCAAAAGTAAAAACAAACCCACACTTAATGATCACATTTGGATGTTTTGATCGCATTGCCAACGACAAAAAGTTGTAGTGTAGGCCACGCTAACCATGCACACTTCTCTGGATAGGATTCAGAAGCTTTTTATTGCTCACTCTCTGCTTTTCCAGTCATTAAACAGAAAAACTTTGTCACCATTAGTACCCATGAGGGCATTCCCAAGTTCACTCATAAGTATGCTTTTGTCTGCCTGTATTAATAGTGTATCTCACATGACCCCCAGTTACCCTCTCCATCCACTCCCTCACTGTACGAGACCTCCTACTCCATTTTCCTACCTCCTTCTGGAGACTGTGGAACAGAAACCTCCTATGGAATATGTGAATTTTCCTTCATCAGCCACCAGATACAGTTAAGAAGAGAAGTTTTTTCTTCCTCCTTTCCCACCCACATGTAGCCCTCCTAGGAACAAGTGTGCCCTATGAGAGAGTGAGAGCTACATTTGACATTCCTACATAATGTAGGGAAATGTCTTTAAGCTAAAAATATTGATACCTAACTTTGGCATTTTTCCCAGAGGTAGATTTTAAGTCTGTTCAGGATAGTCACCTACTGAATATCCATTTTTACTATATTATTCATATATTTTACTTGCTTTCTTGCTTATTTTGAAGGCTTCATGCATACAAATCCCTGTCACAATGAATCTATGTGACAGTCTATATGTCTGTTTGTTTCTGGGTTATTACACAAAGCAGTTTGGTGTGTTTGTTTCCAAGAAATTAAATTATTTTGAACATCTCATGCTGAAACCTGATCCTCCGAGACATATTAAATAGGTGTCCTTCACTAATGGACACTGAGCTTCTGGGGGTTTTATTCCAGTCACTTTTCTCTTGGTCAAAACATTTAACTATTGGTTCTCCCAGGATATTTTTATGTAGTCTCCCAGGAGGCATTCCAGTGGATGGACCAGTCTAGCACAGAAGTCCACAGACAGACAGTCTGGCTCCAGCTTAGTGCTTTCATACTAATGTAACTAAAGTAATTTGTATTTTGGTATACAGAGGTGCTGATTCTTTTGCATGCTAATGATATCTGGCTAAAATCATGCCAAAGAGTTCTTTCTTCTGCAAATTATCTAGGGAAAACTCTTTTTTTTCTTTTAAATTATTGTTTCCTCTTCTGTGTGTGCTTGTGCAGTGCAGCACAAAATAACTGTTTTGGCAGAAGTTCAGTCTGCCTCTTACTCTGTTTTTCAATCTGCTGTGCTCAAATCTGTATCAGATGCATGTTTCGTGCTTTCTTTTCAACACTCAGTTCTTTATGCCACTCCAGTCAGTCTGCAAGTCCCACTTCAAGTTCAAAGAGTGAAACACTGATTGGGATGTTCCTCCACATCTTGCAAACATTATGAAACCGCAAGATCCTAACAAATCTGTTTTCTCAGTCTATTTTTGTATGCAAAGGGATGAACTTAACATGGCAGAAGCTGGAATGTGATGTTTAATTCTTGTTAAACAGTTGCAGTGCAGGTTTTGGCCAATTTATTAAAGGAAGAATTGTTCACGTCTGGAGAATTCAATTCCAGTGACTCCTCTTAGCAGAAGTTGCTATGGAGAGGTCCCAGATTGATTTCATGCTAAGCTGAAATGAATTCCCTTTTGCTTTATTTTACATATAGTACCTAGCAATATCCCACACATGCCTTTGTCGAAACAGGAATGTAGGAAATCTCATTTTAAGAGTAATAAAAGTCAGGCATAGTTGGTTACAAAAACGCTACTAATAAGAAAATCATAAAAGCTTTGTCACATTTACATCTTTCAACTGCACTAGACAAAGCAGGAAATTGTGATACATAGCTGGTAGTTTCTGTAAAAACAAATTGGATTATAATGGAATATGGTATAGCAAATTTCCGCATTTAAGTCTACTTTTACCCAGGAAAGGGCGGGGGGGGGGTGGTGGAAAGAAGCTGAGAATCCAAAGTCTGAGATTCCAGTCTTGGAAGCACTCCAGTGAATAACTTAACTCACATAAATAATAATGAATTACCACCTGTGCATGAAGTTATGTACATGCCTTAGTGTTCGTAGGATTGAGATAAAGTACTGCAAATACTCTTTATTATATTGTATCTAGGAAGAAAAACTTTCAATTTACTGTGCACAAGAATAAGCAAGTACAAAAGAAAGGAAAGAAACACGTGGTTATATGTGATGACACTTTGATAAAAGCATCATGGCTTGATGAGGAATCTCCTGAGACCAGAGTATTTTGATGAGTTGTGTTCTAAGAATCTTGTCAGAGTTTTTTGCAAATCTGTTAGTGTTTGCTCTTTAATCATCCCCTTTGAAACTGACCTTTGCCTTTGCTGAGGCCTTCAGCCATGTGACTTTCAGATCCAATGAACATAACTGCAGAAGACGTAGGGGATGACGTGGTGTTACTAGGAACTGCATTTGGGGTTCACTTCTGAAAGGTGGTCTAGACCAGTTCAGGGGTCAACATGAAAATATTCCCTTTCACTGCCAGAGAACTGAGTCTAGCTTTGAATCATTGCAAACTCTTGTACACTCTTCTCTCTTTCCAGTCTGGATTTTTTTCATGAGCAAGGGTCCAAATACATGTGCAGTTATGAATTTGCCATTAATTAGTTTTTAAGTGCTTGAGGGCAGAAGCCATCTTTTATTCTGTTGTTGTGAAGCCCTAGAGTAGCGGCCGTCTGATCCTGATTGGGAAGCCTTTGATCCCAATACTGACAAATGATTATTTGAGGCTTTGTGTGATTTTGTTGCCAGATGCTGGTAAACCTTCAGACTTTTCATTTCAAGGTATTTAAGAAGGGATTTCTGAAAACTGGTTAGTGCCAATCAGAGTTTAAATTAATAAATACAGATTGATTTATTTTTTTTCTTACTTCAACAAGGATCACATCAATTTCTGAAATCCCTTGCAGAACACCTAAGAAGGTTTACTGAACCCCACAAACTCTGGCAGATAATTCTGGGAATGATAAAACTAGTTACCAGGTGTCAGCTAAGCATCAGGAAGTGTCTATGTGTGTTCTTGCTCTGAAACAAATGTAAGGTAATGCAAATTGGCTTAACCTCTTTCCTAGCAAGCCTAGCAAAGTCAAATTAATTATCTCACATTTACTGTATACTAAATGCTCTCAGAGGAGCTGTTGCAATAAAATCATAAAGGAGAGCCTGAAAATGTGAATGCCTGCTTGGAAGAAGGGCAAATAGTGAGACAGAGATTGATCAAGTACAGGGTTTGAAGATACTTATTAGAGCAGCAGAAAGTGTGGGAAAGGGATATAGGCCTAAACATAGGCAAGGCAGTGATGATTTATGTGAAGTGAAACTTCATGTGGGGAAATAGGTATAGACTCAATCTATCTTTTGTATTTTTCTAAAGCAGAGACATTATAAATTGAAAAGACCTCTGAAATCACACCTTCCTATCACAGTGTAGGATAATTTCTTACTAAGTAATCATTTCATAGAGGCGACTAACTTTCCTAGTCCAGTTTAGCACGATCTTGGTAAGTAATTCTGTACGCCCAAAACTTGGGAAGAAAAGACAAGAGATTAGAGGAGCTGCACAGTGAACTGGGTGTTACATGAAGTACCACAGTATAACTTAGGTTGGAAAAGACCTCGAGAATCATTGAGTCCAACCTATCAACGCAGACCCCATGACTAGACCATGGCACCAAGTGCCACGTCCAATCTCCTCTTGAGTACCTTCAGGGATGGCAACTCAACCACCTCCCTGGGCAGCCCGTTCCAGTGACGAATGACTCGCTTGGTGTAGAACTTCCTCCTCACCTCAAGTCTAAACCTCCCCTGGTGCAGCTTGAGACTGTGTCCTCTTCTTCTGGTGCTGGTTGCCTGGGAGAAGAGACCAACCCCTTCCCAGCTACAACCACCTTTCAGGTAGTTGTAGAAGGCAATGAGGTCACCCCTGAGCCTCCTCTTCTCCAGGCTAAACAATCCCAGCTCCCTCAGCCTCTCCTCATAGGGCTTGTGCTCAAGGCCTCTCCCCAGCCTTGTTGCCCTTCTCTGGACACATTCAAGTGTTTTGATGTCCTTCTTAAACTGAGGGGCCCAGAACTGGACACAGTACTCAAGGTGCAGCCTAACCAATGCAGAGTACAGGGGCAGAATGACCTCCCTGCTCCTGCTGGCCACACTATTCCTAATGCAGGCCAGGATGCCATTGGCCCTTCTGGCCACCTGGGCACACTGCTGGCTCATATTCAGGCAGCTGTCAATCAGCACCCCCAGGTCCCTCTCTGTTTGGGAGCTCTCCAGCCACTCCGACTCCAAGTACTTTTGTTCCTACCTCTGCTGCTGACTCAAGAGCATTGGATCAAAAAAATTAGTTACCGCTCTGTGACTCAAATTCTTTTCTGCCCACAATTGACAGGCAAGATACTTATATATATTTATAAAGGAATCAGGGATGAAAAATTTAATGTATTTTCATAGTAATAAATACTGGTTTTCTTGGATGTATCTTTAGTGAGTTTATCCCATTTACAGGCACCTTTATGCAGGTTTACATCTGGCCAACAGAGTTTCCCCTGTCATTTTAATCAGGTTGCAAATGCCTTGACTTGCAAAAAAATTGACATTTCAACATCCCCAGCTGCCCAAATGTTCTCACACAGGTTCAGTAGTCCCTTCTTATAGTGTTGTATTAAAATAGCTTACTAATAAAAGGATTTTACATAAATTTCTTGCAGTGTTAGTTCTTCAAAACACTCTGTGCAGCAGTTTTAAAAGTAATTCTGATATAATAGAAATGTTTTTAAGTAGTTAACCTTGCTTTCTACTTTTTAAGGATCCACCAATGGCAGTGACCCTCGGGCTGCGAATGGAAGAAATGATTTTTAATCTTGCGGACACACATTTATTTTTTAATGATTTAGAGGTAAGAACCATCATAATCACCATTACTCCTGGGTCTTTAACACAGTGGTTTTGCTGTGTATTAGTATTTGTTGCATGTGACATTTTCTGCCTGTCTAGACTTTGAGTTTGTCATATTCTAATCAGAGAGATGTTAGCCTGGTGACAGTGACTTGTTGTGGTACCAGAGTCCTTCCATTAAACAGGGTGAGACTACCCTTTCCTCTCTTTGTCCCATGGCCATCTTATTGTTTTCCATGGATTTAGAGCTGTCTGCAGTCTTTTCCAGGCGGGAGACATATCTGCCTCCTGCTCTTTCTTTTGAAGTTCTCTGCATTTGCTTTCAAAAGACAATGTTCTTCTCTTCACATACCTGAACAGCCTTATGGCCACCATCCCACTTTGTTGCTCAAAGGTAGGATATTCTTCAGTTACCTCAAAGACTGCAGCATCAGAGAGCTGGGACTCATCAGTGATGTCTCTTCCCAAAGTAACATGACAAAACCATGTTTTGCCACAAAGTGCCCAAGGTGTGCAATTTAGCATCTGCTCAGAAAACAGAGACCTCTTCCTGGGGAGTAACCACTGCGGACTACTCACCTGTCAGAAGAACACAACAGATGGACTGGAATCTGGGAAGGAGGCTCAACAGCTGAGCTTCACAGACTTTCCATTTCACTCCAGGAGTTCAAATCTGTTAATGGTGGAGAGTGATATCACATGTGATAAGGGACAGAGGGAGAAGAATAGTTTTCAAATTAAACTTTGGGCTTTTCAGTCCTTACCCTGGTCTAAATCACTTCTCTTAGTTGTAGTGGAACCCAGAGTTTCCAGCATGGACAGATATTTTGCCACTAATGGCAATGGAAAGACTGTGGTTTTATTTAAAATGCCATAGAAAGGTTTCTGGTAAGTGAATAGAAAAAATGAGGATAAGTGGGACACTGATTTCTCTAGTGTGCACTTTTGTTACTTTGTCTACTGTGGGCAATAAGAAAAGCAGAAGGTGCCAGGCTGTGGCTGTCTTTGTCATCCTTTGCAGACTGCATTTTGTTCTTAACTCTTTTTAAGTCAAGAAACCAGGATCTGCATTTCCTTATATCTGAGCTGCACTTCTTCCTAGCAGCAGAAATCTAAGGAAGTAAAGCCATGGACGTGCCTTCAGCAGTCAATATTTCATTGCAGTCTTAGTGACAATGCAAGTGCATTTGCTGCATGTTCTCCTTCTAGTGCCCTGTACTGGGAGTAGATTCCAAATCAATTTTTCAAAGCATTGCTTAAATTTCTTTCTAGCAGACATTTGCCCTTACATGTTCAGAGTTCATGTGGCACCCAGTGAATTTTAAGCCACTCAGTAGCATACATCCAGAGTCCTTCAATCTAGTACTGAATTCAAGTGCTAAGCAAAAAGGAGCCTTGCCCTCTTTCCACACCTCTTTGTTTGTAGATGTGAGGTTCAGCAGTCATAGGTGGATTATCACATTTTTTATATTCTTCATGGGGTGTTTTTAATATCTTGTCCAAAAATTCACGCCCTAGCTCATTCCAGAGCTTGCAGAGAATCCAAGCAGGTTTTTTTGTTTCTGATAAATCCAAAAATACTCCTTGGGGACTCTCTTGGAGAATCTCATGATTCAACCGATTTGATCTGATTTGATTACAACCAATTTCTATATCATAGTATCATAGTATCATAGTATCAGTCATGGTTGGAAGGGACCACAAGGATCATCTAGTTCCAACCCCCCTGCCGTGGTCAGGGACACCCTACACTGGGATCAGGCTGGCCAGAGCCTCATCCAGCCTGGGCTTAAACACCTCCAGGGATGGGGCCTCGACCACTGGACAACCCATTCCAGGATTTCACCACTCTCATGGTGAAGAGCCTCCTCCTCACATCCAGCCTGAATCTCCCCACCTCCAGCTTCATTCCATTCCCCCTAGTCCTATCACTACCTGAGATCCTGACAAGTCCTTCCCCAGCCTTCCTGTAGGCCCCCTTCAGATACTGGAAGGCCACAATTAGGTCACCTCGGAGCCTTCTCTTCTGCAGACTGAACAGCCCCAACTCCTTCAGTCTGTCCTCATAGGAGAGGTGCTCCAGCCCTCTGAAATTAAGTAGTTCCTATCCCCAAATTCATCTTTGTTTCAAAACCAACTCTCATAAGCAACAATTAACCTCATGGCTCCAGACAGGACAAGCATAGTGTACTAATGAATTTATATTCCAGTAACATTGAGTCCATCCCCTACGTCCTGTAAGCTCTCTTTTTTTTCCGTCTTGATTGTGAACACTTCATACCAGGGCCCAGTAATAATAACCAAATTATTGAAAGCTGTCACATGGAAAAATAAAATTTTCTTTAGCCTATGCAAATCTGTCTCACTACAATGACTGCTGATGCAGAAATTCCAATCTGCTGAGACATTCCCCACTGACCCAGTAACCCATGTTCTAATCAGCCAAGATGCACTGTTATTTCAGGCTAGGCTGTTCTCCAACTGTTTCATTCTCAGTGTATAAATTTTAGTTTGCTTGAGAAATATCATTTGGGAGGGCATTTGGTGTTTTGCCATGAAAACAGGAGTCTAGTGCTCTAGTGCTCATGTGCCTAAACACTACCTAGAGACGGGACTCAGTTCTGTAATAATACCTTGGCTAATGTTCTCAGCTAGGTAAGGAATAGAATTAAGGTTATTTTATTAATTTTAAGATAGCTTTAAAAATGTTGATGGGGCATACATGCATGCAGAAAACCCACAAAAAAAATCTGCAAACTGCAAGTAGGAGTTTGGACATCAATCTTCCAACCCCATTATCCCCTTCTACTCTCGTGGTGATGATGATGAAAAGCATTTCTTTCAAATAAACTGCATTATGTTCCCAATTTGATGATGACCCTACCACATTCTAAATAAGTGGTTTGTTGTTTTTCTTATTTGAAATAAAATTTGCAATAAAAAATTGAGATTTAGATCAGCCTCAGAATTTGGGAGGCAGGGTGAATTAGTTTTAACAGAGCCTGAGGTACATGTGTATAAAAAAAGGCTGTTCTGTATCGCCTGGGAGAGCACGGTGCTGAATATCCTCTCAGTAATAACATTTCCATGTTCAGTGTGGTGAGTCAGTGTTTTTACTGGATAATGAAATTATTGTCCATTCCAGGAGAGTAATTTTTATGGATGATTTGTTGATTCTGTAGTCTCAAATTTTCAGGCTCTAAAAAATTACTGCAAAAAAATTGACTGCATGCAGATAAAACTTAAATTAGCATTGCTGCAAGCAAAAGCCAATTAACTGTACCTAGATTCCTTCCTTCCACTCTCAGTAGTAGGAAATATATTTTATCTTTCTTAGTTTTGGACCTTGCACTGACAATGAGATTCTGGGATTTGAGTGTAGCCAGTACTATAGAGGATACGAAATGTATTTTAACTTAACATTTAAAGCTTGATGTCCTTCCTCCCTGCAAGTGTTTGGTATCTTTCACAAAGAAGCTCAAATGTAGTGATTCACCACCAGTTTTCTGTTCCTTTTTGGGAAGAGTAGAGAACTGTCTCAAATCTGCTCAAACCATCTGTTCTTTCTTTTTTTCTTTCTTTGCTTTTCTTCTTTCTTTTTTTTCCCCAAAATGTTTTTTTCACACCACATAAGTGAATCTGTAAAATGTAAACACTTTAGTTAAGTAGGTTAAGTAGGTTAATAAACAAGAAAACAAAGTAAAGCAAAGCAAAGAGAGACAGACACCTATGTTTGTTGTTGGTCAGTAAATGTGTATTGCCAGTAGGTTGAGGAGATAAGCCATAGGTCCAAGAGGAGAATAGGAAGGAAGGAAAGGAGGAAGCTGTTGGGTTTGATCCCCTTTCAAACTAAAGAAGTTTCTTGCAGGGGCAAGGAGCAAGTAATCAGAAAGCTGTGCATTCCCCTTATCTCCTCTTCCTAGAGTCAATGAACAAAATGAGATAAAATCAAAGTAAACAGCTATGCCTTTGCCACCTGCTCATATTTAATTTAATAATGGCATTATCAGCAGAACAGTTACCTGGAATTTTCAAGGCTGGGACAATGTAGTTGAAAGCCTTGAGAACACCCAAACAGCAGCAGACACTCCTTCTTAGTCCTCAGGGTTTCTGTGTGCCCCCCATTTAATTTGTACATCTTCAAATCCACAGGACTGATTTTTAAGCTTTGGAAATTGTGTTATGCTTTGACCAGTTCCAGGGAAATCTGTGAAGGCGATTAGGATGCCAGATATTGCAAAATATAGACATAGAATTTGTCCCAGTGGGGACTTCCATCTTATTTTTGAGTCTTTCTTCTACACTGGGTGGAGTAGAGTTGTATTTATTTTTTTTCTGGAATGTAAATAAATAAGGATAAAGAAACTAATCCTTCATTTCAGCTGCTGCTTCCCATTTTCTTTCTCTTTGTATCTGACATTTACATCCAAAAGCAGATTCTTTAAAATATTCTACAGCTCAAGATAATTGCCTCAGAAAGACACAAGACAATTTTATTTCTCCAGTGGGGAGAAGAAAGATTCATTTTTGTTCCATGAGCACAGCTCTTTCATGCCTGTCTTAATGGATTAATCCCATTGTGCAGAGCTTGGCCCCTCATTCTTTTAGTCATCACACAAATTTCAAACTATGATTCCTTGTACGATGCAACAAAATAATGTACTTCAAACTGAAGTTTTATGTATTTATTTTATACCAAAACTGCTAATTTATTTTTGCAACAACTTCATTTGGTTAAAAGTGGTAAGTTTTCATTTGGTACAAAGCAAACAGAAAGAAGAAATCTTGTTTCCTCATATTCACAGTCTAGGAACTTGTGTCATACACATTTGGAAATCACTCCCTCATTCATATTTAACTGGACAACTTAGCATTGGTATGAGACTTGGGACTGCATATTCCTGCATGTCACAGGGAGTCTGAATCAAGTGCTGCTTGTCAGCAACTTTATTTGGCATGAGTGACTCAAATGACTTATTTTGAGGCACAAGAGAGCCCAACCTCATTTTGTCTTCATGATGAGGTTAAATTACCAGAAAACATTAGCTGAGGAGCAGTTTTAAATGCTTCCTTGAAATGTTTCATTGATTATTTTAAGGTTATATTAATCAGCTACTTCATTTTTTTTTAAACTTACTTGCATACAAGAAAGTAAAATCTCCATACACTGAATTTCAAAGGCCTCCATCCTTCAGTTAAGCTGTTAATTGTAGCAGCTACAGAAGACACTAATGCAATGCCTGTTCATATTTACTGCTGCTTGGTAGATTGTTTATTTATTTGTGCTTCCCCCTCATTTTCCTGTCTTTCTGCTGTAACCCCTGTGCACAAAAGCTTATTTGATAGCTATCCCAATTATAAAACCATCTTGGAGGGGAGTTCAGTTTTCCAGTGTACCTCAGTTCCCTTGAGTTACTTCCATCCATTCCAAAACCAGGAAATCATGAAGTTTGCCAGGACTGCTTGATTATCTGTGATTTTTCCAGCCTCAGGCATTTGGATAAAAGAATATGATAAGCCTCCAAACTCGCAGAGATTTAACAGAGCTGATAATGCCTGTTGAGATTTGTCATCACTAGCTTTTAAGAAGTGGGGAAATAAGGTTTAGATGGTTTTTAAATATTAGTAGGCTAAAAAGACTGTAAAAGAGACTTGAAATTGTTGGGGCTGTTTTGCAATTAAAATGATTTGAATCTAGAAACACGCTAAAATTACGCATTGCTTTTCTAAAGCTCTGGTTTAATAATTTACAGTGTAGGAGCTGAAAGTCGTAGTCTTTTAAAGAAACTGATAGCGATAGGAAGCCGTAGGTGTACCTATAGCGCCATCTTCTGGTGCAGTTAGTGGCCTGCACCGATCGGTTCTTCATCTGTGCTTAGCGTATGGTGAGCATACATAAAACAGTTTATCATCTGGGCTTTTTTTTAACAGGAGTGTGATCAAGTTCATATAGATGATGTTTCTTCTGATGATAATGGACAAGACCTAAGGTGAGATATAGTATTCGTTTTTTTGTTTGTTTTTTTTTTCTTGAAAGATTGAATAAATTGAGCATTTACAGGAATACATTGTATTTATTTTTACTGTATTTTGGGTGTTTGCAGTACCTACAGTTTTGCAACTGATGGCTTCCATGCAGCTGCAAGTAGTGCAAACCTTTGTCTGCCAACAGGTGTAAGAGGAGGGGTTGACTGGATGAGGAAGCTGGCTTTCCGTTACAGAAGAGTAAAAGAGTTGTATAATACTTACAAGAACAACATAGGAGGTGAGTTTGTCAAAACCAATTTAGAGTGCTGATCAGGTTAAACTTCATGAAAATTAACTGATACCAAGGGAATGTGCTTTGGAAGCTATGGTGAACAGAAAGTGATGTGACTAGAGCATGGGCTGTTGAAAGCGGCTGACTGTAATGGCAGGAGAACCAGATATGGGGAAACCATGCAGGGTTTTGTTTAGCTTCCATAGAGCTCATTTTTCTCCTTCAGACCCAGCTTGGTTATACTCACCTTACTGATTTGTTGTGCCACCTTAAATATGCTGTGATTTTAGGAAAGAGATTGTATAGTTTCCACATCAGAAATTGGTTGTGGCTGGCGTTTTCCATCATACATTTTCATAAAGCAGTTGGTAACAACACACTGCCTGATAAACTCTGCTGGGTGTCTGCTAGTCTGTTTTCACCAGTGGATGCAAGAAAACTAGTAATGCTATGCCACTAGCCCCTTTTGTTGACCCTGTAGCTTACACAGTTAATTTTGTTAGCAAGAAATCTGAGAGCTTTCTTGTGAATGTTTTCATTCATGGACTCAGCCTTGTCTGTGCCAGCAGGCTTATAGGAAATCAAGCAGCAGAACTGAAAGAATCTGTTCTGGAGAGTCCTATGTGACTTGCAGAGACAGACAGCCTTCTTCTGCGGAGGGCAGTCAACTGACTCCCTCAAGAAGAGACTGTAAGAACAAGGAATACTTAATATTCTTCAAGTGTTGCTATAGCCACGTTTGAGGATAAAATGAGGCTAACCCAAACTGGGAAGGAGTCCAGGTGAACGCTCTACCATTCCCTAGGTTTTTTTCAACTCACCTGAAATATTTTACAAAGGAACCTGAAACTCAGAAGCTCACCCTCATGATGTTCTTTTATCCCTTCCTGCAGTCCCATGTCAACAGGAAACAGTGCAATTATTATGTCAATCTGAAATGCATGTGTTTTCTCATAGTATTTCAGAGTCTTTACTTGCCACAGGAATAAGCAATAGGTCCAAAGGCTGATAGTAGGTGATTGGCTTTCACTCGCTCTGCCTTGCCCTTCATTGGTGTTATGAGAAGAGTTTTTCTATAATACCTGAAACATTCTTATCTACAAGTTCACTGGGCCTCCTTATACCTCCTAAGGCATCTAACATGCTAAAACTTCTGTATTTCATAAAAACATCTAACACTAGTAGGAGCTTAAGTCCAAGAGGAAGCACACTAAGAGCATCATTGCAAAGGCAATGCACAGTACATTGTAATAAGGTTTTTATTCTCTCCCGCTAATACTGCTTCTGAAATGCATTCCATCGCTGGCACAATGAAATGTTTGTTCATTCATCCTCTGCTTCCAAGCTTTTTTAATAATCTTTTTATTACACATCTCTCTTTCTATTTCAATATAACTGCTAGAAGGCAACAGAAGGCTAGATCAAACTAGGTATTTTTAGGTCGCTTCATTGCAGATTCTTGAGGACAGTCATCATCACTTCTCGGGAACACGGGGTGTGAAAGAGAAGGGGGCTACTAAAGGTCGTGAAGCCTGCTTCCCTGCTTTTCCAGGACCAAATCTAAATTTAAAATAACTTGATTCCAAAGAACATTTGTCTCAACATTCAATAGACTCTGGGTGTTTTTAAAAATCTGATGATTTATAGCCAAAAGGAAATTTTAAGGTGTTTTAAGGGACCAACCGAGATATGAGAACATTAGATGTACAGCTGTTGCAGGGCTATAAAAGGTGCTATGCTTACTGACTACAACAGGACATGAAGAGCAAGTCATCAGCAAACAAATGCATTTCCATATGTGTAACCTGAGGTTCACCTATGTCCAGAGTTATAAGCAGGGCAGTATTAAATTGATGCAGATACTGCAAAGGCCAAGTTTATTCTGAAGTGTCTTCTTCTGGAAGTGTCTTTGCATATTATCCCAATGGCATGGATCTTCTTGTCCCTGCCTCTGATTATTAGAGAATAAGATGCATGTGTGGAGCTAGTTTAAAAGTATCTAAATAGAAAAAGAATAAATATAAGAACCACCTCAGACAACTGCTTCTTAACTACAACACTCAACGGCATCCCTTGATATAATGAAGTACAGATAAAAACCTGAATGCTTTACCAAGCTTTGAAGACAATAGAATTTCCCATTGATGATTTTTTCAAGCTCTAGTGAAATTTAAAATGAAACTATTACTATAAAATCTGTACATTCCAGCTAATACAGAATTTAATTTCGTTTGTTTTCTGTTCTTGCTTTTTTTACGTAAAAGGACTCCTGGGTCCCGCTAAAAGAGATGCATGGTTGCAATTAAGAGCAGAGATTGAAGCTCTAACAGACTCCTGGCTAACAAATGCACTTAAATCGCTGTCAATTATCAGCACAAGGTATGTATTTGGGTCTACTCTAAAGAAGTTTCTAGTTTTGGACTTGTAACAGCTATTTTTTGGACATTTTAAGTTACAATCAATCAGTGCCTTTAAAACACATCAGGTCTAATACAACTGTTTAATAGGACATAGGTAAAAATCCATGGGAAGTGATTTAATTTACAGCTTATTCAATTTTCAGTGAGTCAAACATTTCATAAAGTTAGTATGTAGTATCCTTTAAGATAGGATTAATGTCCCTGCATACATTGAAAGGGTACTGTAGAAGTTCTGAACCAGCCTGTGATCTGTTAGCTTCTGGACAGCATCCTCTGAATTCCCTGTCTCCCTGTTCTGTCCTCCAATGTTTGTCACTATTCATGGTGTTACATAAATATTGTGTAGATCCCTGAATAAAAAAAGCATTTGCCCTCTGTCTTGCCAGACAAACCAGTAGGCTTAAGTGTATATCTAAGTTTTCAGAAGACCAAAAGTCTGTTTTAACTGAGGTGAATGTCTGGGTTTCTATTAAGGAGACATAAAATGCATTGTTCCTTTGAAAGAATAAAACTGTGAACACTGCTGCTACTTAATCAGCCTTGCAATATGTATATTATTAGAAGTCCCCAAAAGTGCTGGTTTTAAACCATTATAAAAAACAAAGTTAAGCCATCTTGACTTCCAAACATGTCTGGGTAAAGACTCAGCATCAAGTGGAAAGAACAAACCTGAAAAGGTGAAAAATTTAGATGAAACCTAACAACTTTTGTAATGTGTTTAACTCTTGATTGTTTGTTTAACAGTGTCTTAAACACTTCGAGGGGGGAAAAAGGCAGTGGGGGTAATGCATGCAATCTATTGTGTTTAGCTCTGCATTTCTGGCTGAATTGCTGGTCTTCAAAAAGACATTTGGTAATGAAGGCTGTTTGAGCTTTGATGGATGAGCCTGGAAAACTTACCAGTTTCTCAGGACTGTTAAAATCATTGTCTTTTGTCTTGTCTTTAAAAAGCTGTGCAGCTATAAAGCTTCAGAAGCTACTTATGAGGCTGCTAACATCATCTATGTGTTAGTTGTAGGAGATTGAGTTATATTACGGCAGAAGTTACATTATGGCCTAAGGTCTTGCTTGGTGTTTGTGAAAGAACCAGGAAGGAGAAAAAAAATCACACCTATTTGCTCTCAGCTGCATCTTCACGCTGTCAGGCTCATGTTTTAGCCTAAAGTAGCCTGGCTCTTGGGTTTTCTGTTGTGCAACCGCTAGCACAACTTCTCTATTCAAGTTTTTATCCTCCCCATTCGATTCTTGCTTAGCATTGCTATTCCTAACTCTCCCTTTTCTCAGAAATATTCTTACTCTTGAAACGTGAATAAAATGATGTCATTGTGCAGAAATGAGTACTGGCTGGTTGTGTCTCCTCAAGACAGGAGTAACAAATGATGTTTTCACTTCTCCTTACACATTTATTTGTCTGGTGCCTACTATCAAGTAACTGTTAACATGAAAATGATGCTTTCAAAGCATTAGAATGCCAATTTTTGGAGATAGTTGGTGATCTGAAATGTCTGCATTTTAGTGAACCCATCTTCATGGACCTGGTGTTTATGAAGAAGTGTGGAATATTGCCTACAAATCTGACTTGCATATGTTTTAAAGGGTTTTGTCAAAAGTACTTAATTTTTTCTGTAAGTCTTGATGCTGAGCAGCATTGCTGTGTGAGTGAAAAGTAATTGTTGAGGAATCCTGACTAGGCTTTCCACAGCTTGTTCACCTCATCAGCATTTGAGAAATTATTTTAAGGTATTTAAACATTAACTGTTTTACTCATTTTAGGAATAATTGTGTAAATGTGTTGGTAACAACAACCCAGCTCATCCCAGCACTTGCAAAAGTTCTGCTATACAGCTTAGGAGGAGCTTTTCCTATTGAAAATATTTACAGTGCAACAAAAATAGGTAAGACATTTATTCTTTCATCCTTTCTAAGAGCACTGCATTGCCAATATTCGTTTGCCAGTAATGGATGTATTCCAAGCCACTTCCCTGACACAGTGTCGCAAGATTTAGGCATTGCATGTGTTTGTCAATAAATTTCAACTTCAGCTTATCTTCACTGATGCCCAAAGGAATAAAGGTCTCCATACATGAAGCTGGAGGTGGGGAGATTCAGGCTAGATGTGAGGAGGAGGTTCTTCACCATGAGAGTGGTGAAACCCTGGAATGGGTTGTCCAGGGAGGTGGTCGAGGCCCCGTCCCTGGGGGTGTTTAAGCCCAGGCTGGATGAGGCTCTGTCCAGCCTGATCTAGTGTGGGGTGTCCCTGCCCATGGCAGGGGGGTTGGAACTAGATGATCCTTGTGGTCCCTTCCAATCCTGAATGAAACTATGAAACTATGAAACTATACTGATTAAAAGCATCAGAAACTCCTTTGTATGGTGCAGAAAACATAAAATGAAGAAAAGTCTTTTGTGAAATCAAGTCTAAGCAGAACTTATGTTAAAATAGACTCTGCTCTGACCTTCAGCTCCGTGTAAGCTAGGCCACCACTTGACAAAGCTTTTTCTGGAAGCACAGTACATCAGTGATGGTAATGATGACTGTCACCAACAGAACCTGTGCTGATGGATGCCACAAAGCACTTTCCTATGCTGTTGATAACTCTCTCTCTCCTGTGTATTACAGTCTGGAAAGTCATGGGGTTTGGACATAGCATCCAACATTTCCCTGTAAAGCAAGACAAGTTGCAATTCCTGTGAAATGGTGCAGCCTACAATGACTGATCATTTTGGCACATTTCGTGATTTACCCATTATGAATTCAGGAATGTTTAATTTCTATACCTATGACACTTCGTATAGCATGGAATGTGACACTTTATTAACAAAAGCATTATAATGTGTTTCCTAAATGATATTCACAAGTGAAAAAACAATGCATCCTGTAACAGTGTCAGGAAAAGCTATTACCTCAGTCATCGTTTAATTAGCTGTAGATGTCTTCTAGACAGGAATGCCTCAAACACTTCATAAACTGAAGTCAAGGCACCAAGTGTCCCGAATACAACCTGATACTGAGCAGCCTCTGGAATTAATGTCATGTGTCACACAGCCTGTACACGTTGGATTCAGTCACTGAGACTGCACTCAGACCTAAGGAAGGAGCATTAATGGTGCTAACAGCACAGAAGGGGGTGGTGAAGTGAAGCACATCCCCTGGAGGCTCTGTCAAATTTATTCTACACCAGGAATTCCTTCAGGGAACAGTATGGTCACTGTCAGGAGCACAGCAAATTCTACTGGGTACAAGATCTCTCTCTACTTTTCATCTCAGTGATCTCTGCTCTGTGATGAGCAGAAAACTAGCTACAGCTGTTGCTTGCACACACAGAAATCTGGTTCTCACAGTGCTTCTCCTAATCATAAGCCCTTTTTTGTGGGCCAGCCAAGAAAAAACAAGAGAAGAGCAGTAAGCATCAGAGATGTAGAAATCAGGAGCTTGTGAGAAGAGACTAAAAATCTGGGATGTAAGACTGGGGAGACAATACCTGAAGGGGGTCTAAAAGAAGGCTGGAAAGCGAGAGTTAATGAAGGCCTGTAGTGATAGGATGAAGGGCAATGGTTTTCAATTAGAGAAGAGCAGATTTAGGTTGGACGTCAGGAGGAAGTTCTATATCGTGAGGGTAGTGGAACACTGAAACAGGTTGCCCAGGGAGGTAGTTGAGGCCCCATCCCTGGAGATATTAAAGTCAGGCTTGGCAAGGCACTGAGCTGCCTGATCTAATGGAGGATGTCCCTCCTTGCTGCACCACCTTTGGAGGTCCCCTGCAACCCAAGCCATTCTGTGAGTTTATGATTTTATTGTGGAGAGGAAAGAAATACTCTTATTCTGTGTTGCTAGGAAGTATGACTATAGGTGATCATTTCTTTGCATGTGTAGGTCACATGTTGGAGAGAAGTTTCCTAATGGTAAGGGTTAATTAAATGTGGAGATCACCCGTGGAGACAGTGAAATCATCATATTAGGACAGTTTTAGGATCTATAGTAGAAGCATTTGTTGGCAAAACTGAACCTGGACAATGAGATGAGTCGATGACTGCACTTTCAATTCTTTTTATCATTGTTACTGTCTTAGCTTACTTCTTTCCACATTCCTCCAAAAGACCCAAAATGCTTCATGAAGTTCTCACAGGAACCTGTTGTCTAATTTCACCTTGCTTGTCCATTGTTCTTAGAACAATTTTTTCCGCTGCTACATCACTTGCTGTGGAGAAGGAGGCAGTGGTTAGACTCAATGATCTTAAAGGTCTTTTTCCACCAACATGATTCTATAAGTATTGAATTAAATGTTCTGCTTTCCTTGAAATATTACTGCAATAACAAGGAAATATTTGAATTCAGTTATTCATTCGCTGACCTGTTCATTTTTACAGTGCTGCTAATTGTTTCATCTTCCTGACTTTCCTGTGACAATTGAGAAAGACATTTCATTTTACATGGAACAGCTTAGTTTTACTATGGGAATTAATTGCTTCTTGCCAGCCCTGGCTCTAAATCCCAAGGCTGGGAACTTTTCAAAAGCAGTAGTAACAATGTCTCGCCACTACAATAATCCCTTGTAGGTCTTTACCATAACTCACTTGATAGCTTGAATAAGTAGTGCATTGTTTTTTCAGGCAAAGAGAGCTGTTTTGAGCGTATAGTGTCCAGATTTGGCACTAACATAACTTATGTTGTGATTGGAGATGGCCGAGATGAGGAACATGCAGCTAATCAGGTAACTTCACTCTGAACTCTTATCTCATTTATCTTCCAGGAAAAGAAAGTTGCTTTGAACGAATAATGCAAAGGTTTGGCAGAAAAGTAGTATATGTTGTAATTGGGGATGGTGTAGAAGAAGAACAGGCAGCAAAAAAGGTAACCCGTCTCCTGAAATGTTGGTGTGATACATAGCTACTAATGCAAGCCTTTCTGTTTGCATTTCTGTCAGTGTTGCACTATGGCAGAATGACAAATAATTTTAGTCCCCAGATGCAAGGCCACAAGAGCATGATGAGTTAAAAAACTTAGAGTAAAATGAACCATTTGGATTCTAGCATTTGCCTCACTTTGGTTTGGAATGAAACGAAGTTGCAAAATTGTTTTTAAAAGAAATGAAAAATGATTGGAGGGGAAAAAAAAATATCTGACTAACTTTGCAAGCAAATTAAACAGAAGAGATATAAAGGGCTATGGCACAAGGTTTGGGTGGTGGTTTTCTTGAAGTGTTGAAATCAGGGAAGCTTCAAGAGAAGTGTTACCGAGAATGTGGAAAACCATAAAGAACTGTGCAAAGTTTTTGCTGAGATTGGTAAAGATCTGTAGCGTACTGAAGCAAATTCGATGAACAGATAATTTGCTTCGAGAAAGACACATCTGCCAAAGAAAAAAGAACTCAACATAGAGATTGTGCACCGAATCTGTGTCTAAAATGAACTGTTTCTTTAGGAATACTCTGTTTTCTCATGAGACTTATTCAAGTCTCAATTTCATCAGATAAGTTTTCGATGTTCAGAAACAGATCAAGTTATTCGTTTGCACCACAGTTCCCAAGTATAACCTTGGAAGCTTGCAGAGACTGAAAATTTTTGCCTCATGATGTCTACATGGGACAAAGAATGCAAATACCATGCTAGGAGTAGCAAAAGCAAGCGCCCTGTTAATTTTGCAGCGGGAAGGAGGGAAACAAAACGAAAGTAACCAAAATGCTCATTCCAAATGGTTCCTTAATATAGGTACAATACTGGTGATGGGTCTTTTATAGTTTGTGCTAAACAAAGGTGGTTGGATTGCATACTTTCCAGTCTGGCATGCTTTTTTTTTCTTAACGTTGCCTATATTGCATGGATAGATAAAGAATTCAGAGAGATGGATGAATATAGCACATTATAAATAGATCTGAATACAACATGAAAGTATGTGGTTGGGTTTTTTTTCCTGTTCCAAAGATCTGCTGGAGGAGAATGGTGCATATATCTACATCTCTCATAGATACTGATGCTTTTTTGCAGCACAAATTATCTTTTCTTTTCTTTTCTTTTCTTTTCTTTTCTTTTCTTTTCTTTTCTTTTCTTTTCTTTTCTTTTCTTTTCTTTTCTTTTCTTTTCTTTTCTTTTCTTTTCTTTTCTTTTCTTTTCTTTTCTTTTCTAAGCCAGAAATTTGTTATTTTCTTATCCAAAGAGAGTTCTCTTTTCCCCCCCCTAGATGGAGAAAAATGTAATTCAATTCTGTTTCAAAGTGTTGAATCTGAAGCCTCTTTTAATGAAAGTCTTACAGCCCTCTAAATGATCGTTGGTTATATGGAAAAGACTAATAAGGAGGAGCAGAAAGGGATTTCCTCTTAATGCTCCTTCCTAGGGGTTTGCATGCTAACAACAACCAAATAGCCCTTACTAAATAATGGGCTCCTCCCAAAGAAAATGTTAGGAAAGACTAATAATTTTCACTTCAGTTGAACTATTAAGCTCAGATCTATTTTGGTCTGATTTTTGTCAGTAACGTACTAGCAAAAATCAATCCAGAACGACAGTGGTGTAAAATAGGTGGTGGTAATCTGACTAGCCTCATGTGTCATATACTGGCCTGTCACACTGGTTCATCTTTCCTGACCTTTTCCCCCCTCTAACAAACGCAGCACAACATGCCTTTCTGGAGGATATCCAGTCATTCGGACCTCTTGGCTCTCCATCAAGCACTGGAACTAGAGTATTTGTAACTGTGTTCTAAAGCTGGCAATCCTTTATATATATATATATATGTGTGTGTGTGTATATATATATACACATATATATATATATATTTCAAGTACACTGAATTTTTATGTGTGATTCAATGCCTCTTGGCTTTCCACATATGAATTGTCTTAAGAAAGGAAGAAATGTTTGGGATTAAAAATTCCAAACTGAAGAATTCAGATTGCTGAATGGAGTTAAAACGTTAGTGCTGCATAAGGAAGCTCTAAGGTCTTATATATGCAACGTTTTTTTCAATGAATGAAAACTGTGGAGGTTGCTGGTACACACCAAGTGAGCCCTGACAGGAGTGAACAAAGGACTCGAACTGGCAAAGCACCAACACGCATTCTCCAGCCGACAAGGTGGTGTTCAACAACATTCCTCAAAATGGGATATATTCTCAGCACTGAGGTTTGAACCAGACTTTAGCCTACCTAACCCAGAAAATCTGAATTGGAATGCACTCAGACTGTATAATGACAATCCTGTCTAGACCTGTAATTTGTGTAAATTATTGGTGAAAATAATTTACTGTGACTTTATTAGCAGCTGATTTTGGAAGTGGATGCAATTTTTCTTTCTTTTTTTTTTTTTGTTTTTGGGGGTTGGGGGGAGGAGGGAAGGGGGACAGGGGAGGGTCAGGGTTATATAATATTGTCTCTTTTATAAGTTTGGCAAATGGAATGTGCATAATGATGTGTTGTGCCTTAAAGAAAAGACTGTGTTTGTGTGTTATAATGTAATTTTGGTTAAAAACTATGTAGATAAACAACGACAACAACAACAACAACAGCAAAATAATGATCTTTGTGATAATTTTTGACATGACCAAATTTCAAATTCACAGAAGTCAAAGAGCGAGCAAGGCTGCACCAAAGCATTTAAGTGTTTGTTGCAGTAAGAAACAAACCAAAATATAATAAAGGAAAGTTTGTGGTTTTCATTTGGATTCTGAATAATTCCACAGATTGCTTGAGGAAAGTTAAGAGTATGTTGGGAGGTTGATACTGGGGACCGCTGCCTTGAAAGCTAGAAAAATTAAGTTTAACACCTTCAGCACCGTTTCTTGATTCTCCAACAAGAGCCATATTCATTAATTACTTAGTCCACAGAAAGCCATATAGTGAGTGCATCTGCTGTGTATAAAAGGGCAAATTTCTATTCAGCAGACAAAGTGTGCAGGTGGCATTACTTGAAGGTGAAAATGTGGAGTTAAGCACAGCGGGGAAATAAGCACAAGTTCGTTAGGAATGAAAAATTACTAAAGAACCTCTCACCAGTCAGATGCACAAATTATACTACCTTGAGCATGTCCAGGATCAACACAAACTGCTGAAATTGCTGGCGTGATAACATCAGCCATTTGGGGAGTACAGCCCACTCTGGTAAAGATAACAGCATTTTGGTAGCTTTTTGATTCTGTACCACATCTGTGAGTCTTCTGGTGCCGGTCGACATGATTTTCCTGTCCCGTTTTGGATTTCACAACTATATTTCACATCGACAACCCTACATGTTTCTGAATAAAAAACTGCAATAGCATGTCAGGCATCTGAGAAGATAAGGGAGGGAATTTATGAAGAAATACTTAGAAAACTATTACCTTAATTTTCATCATATCTGTTAAAACTTGCAGTCCATACAGTGATAATTACCTTGCAAGTTTTGAACGTGCTACCTTTCAGCTTCGCAAAATGAACGAGACCCACATTGCACACAGGGTCCCCAGTTCTCTACGTGCAGCTTGAGCACTCTAAATCATAGAATCATAGAATCAATAAGGGCCAGGCTAATCTACACTCCATGATTAGCCCAGCTCTAAAGAATCATAGGATCACAGAATCAATAAGGTTGGAAAAGACCTCAAAGATCATCAAGTCCAACCTGTCACCCAAGACCTCATGACTACTAAACCATGGCACCAAGTGCCATGTCCAATCCCTCCTTGGACACCTCCAGGGATGGTGACTCCACCTGAAACAGCAGGAAGCGGTTAATCTCTCATGGCAGGGGATGGAAACTGCTTTTTGGCTTTTAACACTCTATGTGGAGACACCTGAGGTTGCTTTGGCTCTGACTGTGCAAAGAGGTGTGTGCGAGAGATATTAAATGCAAACTCTAGGATGCCTGCACAAAGCGCAGTAGTCAGCACTGAGGTGAAGGTCTTCCCTGTCTGTGCTGTGAAGCCACCATATGTCTTGTTACCAGGTAGTAACTTTGTTGATTTAAACTTTGTAGGTTGTATGAAAGTTAGTTGGTAGGTGAAAGCCTGCAGCCACTGAAAGTCCAAGGCAAATATCCTCTTTGAATTAATGGAATCTCTTTACCGTGTTGGAACCAGTCATCTCCCAACAAACTAATGACAATTTGTTGTCACTGGGAAGTTTAAAGCCATCACATGAGACTTGCCACATATGCAATCATTATTCACTAGCTATTGGGTAATAGATTTATGTGTCCAAAAAAACCCCAAAATATGCATAACTTCTTCATATTTACAGGACATGTCTAGTCAAATGTAGCCTGGAAGTACATTTTTCCTAAAAAGCTGTAGTATCAGCCTTTTGTAGTTTGTCAGGTGCAAAAATTCTGCTGGAATAGGAACAGAGCCCTTCTCAGGTTCCAAAATCATAACATTGCAGGAGAATCTCAACATAAAACAAAACAAAAGCCGACAAAATAAACAAAGGGGAAAAAAATGGTTTGGTGAACTATCTTCTTTTTCTTTTTTTGACAAGTCATAGTGTTATAGAAATGCATGAAGCAATATGATTTCTCAAGTTATTTGTTCAGCTTTTCAGTGTTCTTGTCCTAATCAGATGTAAGAACAAGCAGCAGCCCAGCAGCAGCTGTCAGTTCTTAGAAAACTCTTGCAGTGCCTTCACTCAGTTGCACTTAGCTCTCTGTGGCAGGTATGGTTTGGTTATTAATACTGGACTTTTATACAGGAGGTGGAGGCAAAAGGGGGGAGGTTTTCCACAGCGTGAACAAGTTCTGATTATGACTTGGATTCTGTTAGTAGCAGAAGTTAATCATAGAAATAAATAATCCACAGAAGTGTGCACCCAAAGAAAATTCAAGGATTTACCTCAAAAGGCTTTGCAGTACTAAAACTCTAAACCAGAATTTCATTTCAGAGCACAAATGCTATCTGGCTAAGCAAAACTTATTATGCATCTTTAAATAAAAGTGTGTAAAAAGCATCCTTGAATGAAAGCCTACCTTGTAGATAGAAATTGCTGTGATATATTTTCCTGCATGAACAATACAGAGGAGAAAATAAGCAAGGCAGAGGCAGAGTCACGCCAGACTGTTCCAGATGGATCTGAATAGGTTAGGATGAAGGCTGATCTTTTTGACATGGAGTGGATTTTAATTCAGCAGCATATTAATCAGAAATTGCCTTTCCCTCAGCCTCTCCTCAACAACCAAGATTGAGCACAATGTCATGCTGCAATTATTTTGGGCAAATGAAGCATAGAATGTAATGCCTTTTGCTGATACTCTAACAGTTCTCAATCAATACAGAACTTGAACGTTCATTAGGCATTTGAATAGTCAGCTTGCAGAATACAACTGCAGTGTGACCTCAGTCACAAGGTAGTAGCTCACATAGATGTAACTCCATGCAATTCAGTAAATGTGTAAAAGAGGACAGGCAGAACTCAAAATGACACTTCTTTTTAGATGCCTCTGGAGATTGTGCACAAAGATACACGTGGCAGCCAACTCCCAGATCCCATTTAATTAGAATCCAGTGTGAGCAGCAGTGTTTACATTTAAAGCAGATGCAGCACGTGTTCCAGAGTAAGCGCTGACAAGAGAGATGAGGGCAAATCAAAACCCTGTATGCAAGCACATTTCATCTTGGGGCAGGGGAAAACCTGCAACCAATTGGAATTGCAGACTTTATGGAGAATATGGACATGGCTTATGATAGGAAGACTAGTTTGTAGCTGTGAGGTTGTATGCAGATCAAGGGGTTTGGTTCAAAAGTCATCTCTGCTTTACAGGATTGACACCAGGCATATGCTCTAAATGAATATGGTATTTAGAATCTCTGAAGAGGAGCTGAAGTGGCATGAGCCAAAATCCCAGAAACAGCAGCAATTTGGAGATGTAATTGAAACCAAGGGTCTCTGTCATGTATTAGCAGACTATAGTTTATTAGGGCCTACATAATTTAAGAAAATGTAAATTAAAATTAAAAGCTTGTAAAATTATGTACATTGTTACTATTTCTCAATAAATACACCTGGAAATGTCATTTTCTGCACTATACTGTGTTGTAAGATGCTTGGTTTGTGTTTTAAACTCTCCATACACAATGTCTCTTACAGGAACTGAGTGTGATGTTTGAGTCTCTCTAAGTACTCCTGTGCTGCCTTTGTGGATCAGACCTGGAGCAGCCCTGGGTCCATGCTCACCTCTGTACTGTTTGCAGGGTTCAGCCTCTAGAGGGAAGCTCAGTCACAGATTCACAGAATCACCAAGGTTGGAAGAGACCTCAAAGATCATCAAGTCCAACCTGTCACCTCAGACCCCGTGACTAAACCATGGCACCAAGTGCCACGTCCAGTCCCCTCTCGAACACCTAGCAGCTCCTGCTCTGCACCCAGGTTTCCTCACCAAGAACATTAGGTGCCTTGCTCCAGATGCAGTTAGTGACAAATAACACCTTTGTTGCAGTATCTTTGGGGCAAAATATAGATCAAAACAATGTCATGGTCTACACACATAGTCATTTAAATTCCTTTACCAATTCATTTACTAATCTTACGGGCATGGGTTGTTCAGGAGATGGACTGAGCTACTGAAGGGAAGCAGCCATTTGAGTCAAAGCTGAGAAAATCTGTAAATCATAGAATCAGAATTGTCAAGGCTGGAAGGGACCTCAAGGATCATCTAGTCCCAATCCCCCTGCCATGGGCAGGAGCACCTCACACTAGATTAGGCTGTTCAGAGCCACATTCAGCCTGGCCTTAAAAACTTCCAGGGATGGGACTTCCACCACTTCCTTGGGCAACCTGTTCCAGTGTCCGACCACCCTCTTGGTGAAGAGCTTCTTTCCAACATCCAATCTGAATCTACCCATTTCTAGTTTTGTTCCATTCCCCCTTGTCCTATCACTACCCAACATCCTAAAAAGTCCCTCACAAGTTTTCTTGTAGGCCCCCTTAAGATGTTGGAAGGCCACAATAAGGTCTCCTCAGAGCCTTCTCCTCTCCAGACTGAACAGCCCCAACTCTCTCAGTCTGTCTTCATAGGAGAGGTGCTCCAGCTCCCTGATCAATGTCTTTGGAAGCAGTGCTCTGTGTCTTCATGAGGTGCTAACTTTTATTCTAAGGAAGCAGTCCCCTACAGTCTACTTGCACAAGTTTTAAAGCAAAATTGGGACCACAGGTCTGTCAGGACACTTGGGAATGGCATTATAATCATGAGAAAAACATAGCAAGTGACACAGCCTTGGTAACCACAGTGCTTCAACACAAGAGACAGCTTGTAAATAGTGGAATTGTTTTCCCAGCAGCTAGATTAAAGCATGTCTGTTCTGAATAGAACTGCTCTGTATGTATGTCTGCCTTCTACTCCACTTTTAGGAACAAAAAAGAATATAAGTAGAGTGGGCAAAATATAAAGAAGCCCCATCTACTGATCAGGCTGACCCTTACTAACAGTCTCCCAGATGTGTCTGCCTAGAGAAGAACCATTCAGTACCATTTCAGGAGTGTGAGAGAAAAGGTAGGCAGAAAATGTGTTTCCTCCCCATTCAAACTGTGGGAGATTTCAGAACTTTTTCTTTTTCACATCAAAATGAAAATGAAGTCTTGTAGGCTAGTATTTAAAAGCTTTTGTCTGGGTTACAGCACAACATTACCTTCATTTCCCATTGCTGAGAAACTCAGTGCTCTAAATTGCCATCCATGTATCCTGCAGATGGAATCATACAATTACAGAATGGTTTGGGTTGGAAGGGCCTCTAGTCCAACCCCCTACCCCATCCCACAGTGAGTAGGAACGTCCTTCATCAAGTCAGAATGCCCAGAGCCCCACCAAGCCTGACCATCTCCAAGAATGGGGCTTCAACTGCCTCACTGGGCAACCCATCTCAGCGTTCCAACACCCTCGTGCTAAAGAATTTCCTCCTAACATCCAGCCTAAATCTACTCTGAGAGCATTTATGCCTAGAGAAGTAACTCTTCCTCATTTGGAAGTAAGCATGCCTTTTCTTCATTATCCATTTTCTACAGAGACTCCTCAAGGAAAACCAAGCAGAAATTGGGAATGGAATTATTTATGTGCCTCATTCATTGTTTACCAGTGTACTGTTATTTTTAGGGGGTTCACATTTAGGGTTGTCTTGTTTGAGCCATTTTCCTTTTGGCTTTTTTTCTAAACAAATCATGGATTCAGAAACATTTTACAAATGTTTATAAATTCGGGAGAATTAGTTCAGTTAGCAAAATCCCAGACAGTAGGAGAAAGTCAAAAAACCCCAAGAAAGTCAAAGCATCTCAATAATTCCTTTTTGCAGGATAGTTTCTCTACCAGTTTCAGAACATGATTTTCCAAGAATGGAATCTCTGACTTGAAACCACTAGCAAAAAAAATGAAGGGTGGTTGTTGTTGGTGCTTTGGTTGGTTGATTAGGTTTGGTTTGGTTTTGGTTGGCTTTTTGTTTGTTTCATTTGGTTTTGTTGGGGGGGGGGGGTGTTGGGTGTGTGTGTGTGGTTGGGAAGAATAGAAATGGAATGGAATGGAATGGAATGGAATGGAATGGAATGGAATGGAATGGAATGGAATGGGATAGGATAGGATAAGATAGGATAGGATAGAATAGAATAGAATAGAATAGAATAGAATAGAATAGAATAGAATAGAATAGAATAGAATAGAATAGACCAGACCAGGTTGGAAAAGACCTTTGAGATCATCATGTCCAACCTATCACCCAACACCATTTAATCAACTAAACCATGGCACTAAGTGCCTCATGGAGTCTCTTTTTTACCCCCTCCAATGACGGTGACTCCACCACCTCCCTGGGCAGCCCATTCCAATGGCAAATCACTTTTTCAATGATGAACTTCTTCCTAACATTCAGCCTAAACCTCCCCTGGCACAGCTTGAGACTGTGTCCTCTTGTTCTGTTGGTGGTTGCCTAGGAGAAGAGACCAAAGTGAGAAACAAATGAAATGCTGGAAAATTTCACAAATTTATATTTAGGTGGACAAGCAAAGAAAATCCTTTATTGCACAAAACACCACTTCTCAGATTTGTCAGATGAATTAGTCATCAAAAGATCCATCTAAACATGGGTTATTAGAAATTCACATACGCAGTTCAGTAAACACGAAACAAGAGAGCAGGGAAGCATCATGGACAGGATTTAGAATCATAGAATCAATAAGGTTGGAAAAGACCTCAAAGATCATCAAGTCCAACCTATCATCCAAGACCTCATGCCTAGTAGACCATGGCACCAAGTGCCACATCCAATCCCCTCTTGAACACCTCCAGGGACAGTGACTCCACCACCCCACTGGGCAGCCCATTCCAATGGCTAACAGCTCTCTGTGAAGAACTTTCTTCTCACCTTGAGTTTAAACTCCCCCTGGCACAGCTTGAGACTGTGTCCTCTTGTTCTGGTGCTGGTTGTCTGGGAGAAAAGACCAACCCCCTCCTGGCTACAACCACCCTTCAGGTAGTTGTAGACAGCAATGAGGTCTCCCCTGATCATATCAAGGAGTTAAGATGAGAATGGGGGTTAATTAGACTTCATCTTTCTGCTGTGCTCTCAGTGTCTGAGAAAGCCAAGTGCTGCAGAGGAGCAGCAAATGGAAAGTGTTTAGTATTCCCTAGGCTACTATACAAGCTACTTTGCCCTTCACCAGGAAGCACATACCAGAGCTGTTTGAAAAATATTAGAAACTGTTGACTCATTGAAACCAAAATGTGGTTTGGGACTGCACACGCCAGCGATGATGAATGGAACATTCCTAGTCCTGTTTAGAGGAAGAGTGAATCAGGAACCTACCAGTTCTGCCAGGAAAAAAAAAATACCAACCCACACCACAAAACACAAAACCTCTGAGCCATTGCAGGTGTCTGGTGACTGCCTCTCAGATAGCATATCAAGCCCCTGCTCATTGCTTTCAGTTTTTCTGGGCTAGATTCTTGGTTTCTGGCTGACTCAGACAGGTCCTAGTTTGATCCAGTATTGAAGGGAATGTTTCCAAACCTGGAGGAAAAATCAATGAGGGCAGAAGGTAAGAGAAGAAGTGAAAAAATAATCTCCCTCCATACCCAAAATTAAAACCACTGTGGCCATTTTGAAGGGTTCTGAAACAAATAACTCTTCCTGGAAAGGATTAAGCAAGTTAGAAGCTGTGATTAGTTGGTTACAGGGTAAGGGGGGGACAGATAAGACATGGGAAAAGACCATGAACCATGAAGGGAGAATGTGTGTGGATTTCTCCTAGTTTACATCACAGTCTCACTTCTGTTATTCATGGTCTGAGCACCCACTCCATACAGCTCCCCCATCCAACTGTCCCACCAACTCTGATCTATGGATTTTTGCAGGCTGATCTCTTTACTTCCTTGTTTCCTCTCTGGTTTTACAACATTCTCACTGCACCTGCAGCCCTTCGCTGTAGGTGAATTTGCTAGGGTCCCAAATAGCCTTCCAAAGCACAGCAGCTCCTTACAGCTTTTGCAGGAAAAAGAAAAATGGTTTATTTAAATAATTTCTTGCCAAAGAAAATATACATCTAATCACTGCATTGGGCAGTGGCAAACAAGAAGGCAAGAGCAGTTTTGTCTTCGCATTCCCATTCCCAGTTTCACTCCATCACTGCCAACTCCTTTATGTCCCTCCAAGCAGCATAAGCAGGATGTGGCAGGATGGCAGCTGCAGTCTCTGCTTCTCCTTCTTTCTCACAGTGTGGGAGTTCCTTCAGGAAATGTCCATCTGCTGCTGCACAGGATCTTCTGTGGGATGGGGTATATCTGCTCCACCATTTGTGACCTTCCACTCAAGCTGCACCAGGGGAGGTTTAGGCTGGATGTTAGGAAGAATTTCTTCACAGAAAGAGTTATTGGCCATTGGAATAGGCTGCCCAGGGAGGTGGTGGAGTCACCATCACTGGAAGAGACTTGATGGGGTGCTTGGTGCCATGGTTTAGTTGATTAGATAGTGTTGGATGATAGGTTGGACTCGATGATCTTGAAGGTCTCTTCCAACCTGGTCTATTCTATTCTATTCTATTCTATTCTATTCTATTCTATTCTATTCTATTCTATTCTATTCTATTCTATTCTATTCTACTTGGTCTTCCTCCTGGGACTTCTAACTCTCTTTGTTCCCTCCTCCTCTGCTTGTGTTGTGTTTTCTGCCATTTTTTGCACATGCTTTCTTAGGTGCCACCATCTTGACTGTGGGACCCGGACATATGCTGTGGTGGGTCCATTAGAGCCAACTGGAACCAACTGCATCTGTCCTGGGACAGCCCTGGACTCTTCTCACACAGGCTGCCATGCAGTGCCCCTGCCAGCATCTGGCTATTAGTACCCAAAATGGGGTTGGAGGGGAGGTGTATCTCATAAATTCCCAACACAATGTCAAATATTTGGTTCTGCATTGTTTTCATTAATGGTGAGAGCCTATTGGAAGAGGAAAAGCTTTAGAAGGAGAAAACACATGACCTAATCACAGGCAGAAGAGCAGAGGGAGATACAGGGTTTTCTTCTGCTGCTCAGATTACTCAGAACCTATGAAAGGTCCTACCACATCTCACACCTGATTTTGGAAGGCTTCCAGGCTAGCTATCAATGGGTCAGACTCCTGATCTATGGCTGAAACAGGCATGTCTGTACCTTTTTGCCTTCAGCACATAGAATCATAGAATTGTTAGGGTTGGAAGGGACCTCAAGGATTACCTAGTTCCAACCCCCCTGCCATGAGCAGGGACACCTCACATTAGATCAGGTTGCTCAGAGCCACATCCAGCCTGGTCTTAAAACCCTCCAGGGATGGGGCTTCTACCACTTCCCTGGCCAACCTGTTCCAGTGTCTCACCACCCTCATGGTGAAGAACATCATGCATGCTTCATGCCCACATGCCCCATTCTGTCTCCATCCCCTACCCCAGCCTCACTCACAGCCTCTGAACCACCTCCTGAGTCACCTTCATGCCCTGCACCACCTCCAGTATCTGAGTGTTTAAGAGATAAGTCAGAAGGCCATTTGAAACATGCCATCTGAGTGCCTAAGAGCCACTCCAGCCGTTTTGCAACTGAGCTGTTTCATGGTTTCATAGTTTCATAGTTTCATTCAGGGTTGGAAGGGACCACAAGGATCATCTAGTTCCAACCCCCCTGCCATGGGCAGGGACACCCCACACTAGATCAGGCTGGACAGAGCCTCATCCAGCCTGCTCTTAAACACCCCCAGGGACGGGGCCTCGACCACCTCCCTGGACAACCCATTCCAGGGTTTCACCACTCTCATGGTGAAGAACCTCCTCCTCACATCCAGCCTGAATCTCCCCACCTCCAGCTTCATTCCATTCCCCCTAGTCCTGTCACTACCTGAGATCCTGAGAAGTCCTTCCCCAGCCTTCCTGTAGGCCCCCTTCAGATACTGGAAGGCCACAATTAGGTCACCTCGGAGCCTTCTCTTCTGCAGACTGAACAGCCCCAACTCCTTCAGTCTGTCCTCATAGGAGAGGTGCTCCAGCCCTCTGATCATCCTTGTGGCCCTTCTCTGGACACGCTCCAGCACCTCCACATCCCTCTTGTAATAGGGGCTCCAGAACTGGATGCAGTACTCCTGGTGGGGTCTCACCAGGGCTGAGTAGAGGGGGAGGATCACCTCCCTCGACCTGCTAGCCACACTTCTCCTGATGCAGCCCAGGATCTGATTGGCTTTGCGGGCTGCAAGTGCACATTGAGAGCTCATGTTGAGCTTCTTGTCCACCAGCACCCCCAAGTCTCTCTCCTCAGGGCTACTTTCCAGCCAGTCACTGCCCAGCCTGGATTTGTTCCTGGGATTGCCTCGACCCAGATGCAGGACCCTGCACTTGCTCTTGTTGAACCTCATGAGGTTGGCTTGTGCCCACCTCTCCAGCCTGTCAAGGTCCCTCTGGATGTCCTCCCTTCCCTCCAGCGTGTCTGCTGCACCACACAGCTTGGTGTCATCAGCAAACTTGCTGAGGGTGCACTCAATGCCACTGTCCATGTCCCCCACAAAGATGTTGAATAAGACAGGTCCCAGGACTGATCCCTGAGGGACTCCGCTTGTCCCTGGCCTCCACTGGGACATGGAGCCATTGACAGCCACTCTTTGGGTGCGGCCATCAAGCCAGTTCCTTATCCATCTAGTGGTCCACCCATCAAACCCATGTGTCACCAGTTTGGAGACCAGGATGTGGTGCGGGACAGTGTCGAAGGCTTTGCTCAGGTCCAGGTAAATGACATCAGTTGCTTGCCCCTCATCTATTAATTTTGTCACCTGCTCATAGAAGGCCACCAGGTTGGTCAGGCAGGATTTGCCCTTGGCAAAGCCATGCTGACTGTTCCCAATCACCTCTTCACTATTCTTTTGAGCGAGTAGTGACTCCAGGAGGATCTGTTCCATGATCTTTCCAGGCACAGAGGTGAGACTGACTGGCCTGTAGTTCCCTGGTTCCTCCTTCTTGCCCTTTTTGAAGATGGGGGCAATGTTTCCCCTTTTCCAGTCTGTGGGGACTTCACCAGATTGCCATGACTTTTGAAATATAATAGAGAGGGGTTTAGCAACCTCATCTGCCAGTTCTCTCAGTACCCGTGGGTGTATCCCGTCGGGTCCCATGGACTTGAACACTTTCAGGTTCTTCAGATGATCACGAACCTGATCTGCACTTACAATGGGCAGTTCTTCCTCCCTGTCCCTGGCTTTGACTTCCATAATGTTTGGTTTTAGCAAGCCATGAAGGTGTGGCAATTGACAGCCACATGATGTCTGTCACACGTGGACAGTTACATAAACCAATTCTCCAGGATACAGTTAGCTTTTATGGTGAAACCATAGTAACAATCAGCTGCTGTTGATTTCATTCATTGCCATTGCAATCCACTAATGGAGTAAAAAAAAAATTGTTTTATTTAGCTCTGTGTGTATATATATTTATTTTTTGCTCTTAGAGCAAAGAGTTTTTTTTAGTAGGAATGGGCAGTAGTGAGCAGAGACTGAAATATCCTGATATCCTTTGAATGTGGGTTTTAATAACATGCAAATACTTGCTTGTGGTCATGGAGACTGCTGCCCCAGTGATGACAAATGCATGCATATTGCTCTGCCAGACTTGCTTCAGCATAAAAGCTGTTGCTTCTGGTGGCAGGATCATTCCTGGCCTTGCGTGGCTCTTTCCTCGGTGTGTCCCTCAGACAGTCCTCATCTGTCAGCTGCAGGATGCACTTTGCATAGGAAAAGTTTCAGGCATGACTGGAGGTGCTGGTCAAGCTGCCAGTTTAGTCTCTCCATACACAACTCCTTTCTGCTGACAGCAACAATGAGATGGTTTTTTATTCCTCTTTTAGTGTCCCAGGCTACATCCATCCTTGATGGGGGCTGAAAAGAACCCAGCCCCCAGGTGGACAAAAGAAACCTGATCCAGGTGGGCAGAAAGAGAGAGTTGGTTTTCCCCCTCCCAGGAGGAGGGGTCCACTGGGTCAAAGGTGGTCTATTCCGCTACCCCTTCCTGTCCAGCAAGCCTATTTGCATGGTTCTGTTCTCTCTCTTTCCCCCTGCACATCACCTGCTGGACAGACCTCTCTGCTGCCCTCCTGTTTTGTGCATCGAGCGGGTGACCAGGGCCTGCATCCATGCCACATCCACATCTCTATAGGACTGTGTCCATTTACATCAGGGGAATCCAATGCCAGCTGGGCCTGGGTTTGTGGATTTTCCTATTTACCCTTTTCCTTATACCTTCATAACCTTCCCTGTTAATGATAGATAGATAGATAGATAGATAGATAGATAGATAGATAGATAGATAGATAGATAGATAGATAGATATTGCTAGATCTAGATATTGAGATATATATATATAGTTTAAAAAATATCTTTTTTACTTCCAAACCAATTCCAGATCATCTTCTTTCATGATTTTATCTCTCCTTTCTCCTGCCTAATTTCCTTTACCTTGCCAGGAAAAGGGAGAGAGGAAGGGAATCCAAATCTGGTTCCATTTGGGCTTTTGGACTCTGGCTAAAGCTCAAACCATCACATTTAATCACAGGGTATAGGAGCTGCTAGTGTAGCCCAACATGTCCCATCTTTATTGAGAGGCTCTGCTCAGGGAGGGCAAGATCTTCACTATCTGTCCCTGTCACCCTTTCCAGCATGCCCAGGAGCAGCTCTCCAGCTGGAGCAAAGCGTCTCTGTGGTGGGGAGGCTTGGTATCATAGGAAGCCTCTGCCTGTATCTCACCAGCAATATCTTATGAGCATATAATGCTATCTTTACAAGAGTGCACCAGCTTCAAATGTTACCTTGCTTACATAGAAAGCTTTTAGTTTAATTTGGGTTTATGGTATGAACTGTGACTTGAGTATGTGTTAAAGTTCTACAGTGAGTGCAAAGGGGTGATTACAGAAATTCTTAATGACATCAGTGCCTCATGGCCACTCATACTTGAAGAAAACAAAAGACAGAGAAAAAGTATGGGAGAGGGAGGAGAATGGAGCTAAGTGTCAGGGGCTGTTCTGCTCAAACAATGATTTATGAAAAGAAATCCTATTCTCAACAATCACCACTGGCCACTGGCACATGGCAGCTGACGGAGGTGAGGTAATTAGCAAGCCCCAACTTCTCCTGTTATGCACTGGGAATTAAAACAAGGGTTTTATCACAAGCTCTGGATAGACTTGCTGAGGAAGTTATTCAATATTGAACTGCCTGGTGGCCAAAACACAGGCTGTGTAGCCACCCAACCTTCATGGCCAGTTGAGAAAGGAAAGGATAGAACATGTCCAGGCCCCTTCTCAAGGTTGAGTGCCTACCCCACTCACCTAGCCTCTCACCTTGCCTACTACAAGCTCATTTGCCACCATTATGGTGGGAAAAGAGCAATGGCCTGGGAAGCATCATTCCCTAGGAGACAAGGAGTGTAGCTCCCTGTGCCTTACGGATTTTCTCTGAGTTGTTTTAACATAATCTTTGGGCTGTTAGTTCTCAGAGGAACAGAAGACCTAGGTGGGAGGAACCCAGAAGAAGAGGACACAGTCTCAGGCTGTGCCAGGGGAGGTTTAGGCTGGATGTTAGGAAGAAGTTCTTCATAGAAAGAGTGATTGCCCATTGGAATGGGCTGCCCAGGGAGCTGGTGGAGTCACCATCCCTGGTGGTGTTTAGGAAGAGACTTGATGGGGTGCTTGATGCCATGGTTTAGTTGTTTAAGTGGGTTGGATTGGTTGATGGGTTGGACATGATGATCTTGAAGGTCTCGTCCAACCTGTACTGTTCTATTCTATTCTATTCTAGTCTAGTCTAGTCTAGTCTAGTCTAGTCTAGTCTAGTCTACTCTATTCTATTCTATTCTATTCACAGAGAAAAAAAAACAACTCCTTATTTGGGCCCTTGGGAAGTCAAAGAACTGGTTGGCCCAAAGGGTATCCAAACACTTGCTAGTGATTTTACTGTTTTAGTTTACCTAAATGCTCACAGTGAGTTTTCTTCTCTGGTTGAACTGCAGTTCCTTGAAAGCAGTTTATTTATAATGGAAAGGCTGACTCAGCCTTCACTCTAATAACCAGGAAAGAACAACAGTAACATGAAACAATAAATCTTTCCTCTGACAGTAAGTAACAAGGCACTTGCTTAGACATATATCTGGCCTTTTACAGGGCAGTAATTTTATGGCTGAAAAGCCTTTTCTTTTTTTTTTCCCCCAGTATTCATGTCCGGGAAGAAATTGCCATGCCCTGGCCAAAACTGCCTCGTTTAGCAGATGGCAACATTGTACATAATTAATGCATTTGTTTTCATTCTTAAGAACTAGTAAATGCAGCTTATATGAATTTCTTCCTGAAAGCTAAATTTATTAGTTACAAAACATAAAGACTGTGCCAACTGTTTCAAGGGGATAATGTCCTGTATTTGCCTCCATTTCTAACTGTTTTCCACTAATATCCCCGCCTGGTGGATGTGGGGAAGGCTGCGGATGTAGTCAATCTGGACTTCAGCAAGGCCTTTGATACTGTCCCCCAGAGCACACTCCTGGCCAAGCTGTCAGCTCGTGGCTTGGACAGCAGCACTCTGCGCTGGGTTAGGAACTGGCTGGAGGGCCGAGCCCAGAGAGTGGTGGTGAATGGTGCCACATCCAGCTAGCAGCCAGTCACTAGTGGTGTCCCCCAGGGATCAGTGCTGGGCCTGTTTAATATCTTCATTGATGATCTGGATGAGGCAGTTGATTCAGTCATCAGTAAATTTGCAGATTACACCAAGTTGGGAGCAGGTATTGGTCAGTCAGAAGGTAGAAGGGCTCTGCAGAAAGATCTTGACCAACTGGACAGATGGACAGAGTCCAACACGATGGCATTCAACAAGTCCAAGTGCTGGGTTCTACACTTTGGCCACAACAACCCCATGCAGAGCTACAGGCTGGGGTCAGAGTGGCTGGAGAGCTGCCAAACAAAAAGGGACCTGGGAGTACTGATTGACAGCTGGCTGCACATGAGCCAGCAGTGTGCCCAAGTGGCCAAAAAGGCCAATGGCACCCTGGCCTGCATCAAGAATAGTGTGGCCAACAGGAACAGGGAAGTCATTGTGCCCCTGTACTCAGCACTGGTTAGGCCACACCTTGAGTATTGTGTCCAGTTCTGGTCCCCTCAATTTAAGAAGGACATTGAGACTCTTGAACGTGTCCAGAGAAGGGCAACAAGGCTGGTGAGAGGCCTTGAGCATAAGCCCTATGAGGAGAGGCTGAGGGAGCTGGGATTGTTTAGCCTGGAGAAGAGGAGGCTCAGGGAAGACCTTATTGCTGTCTACAACTACTTGAAGGGAGGTTGTAGCCAGGAGGGGGTTAGTCTCTTCTCCCAGACAGCCAGCACCAGAACAAGAGGACACAGTCTCAAGCTGCACCAGGGGAAGTTTAGGGTGGATGTGAAGAGAAAGTTCTTCACAGAGAGAGTTGTTAACCATTGGAATGGGCTGCCCAGGGAGGTGGTGGAGTCACCATCCCTGGAGGTGTTCAAGAGGGGATTGGATATGGCACTTGATGCCATGGTCTAGTAGCCATGAGGTCTTGGGTGACCTTGGTTGGACTTGATGATCTTTGAGGTCTTTTCCAACCTTGTTGATTCTATGATTCTATGATTCTAATATCACCTGAGTAACTTGTCTGCTTTCTGTAAGAAACTTCAGAGTGGATGACAGCTTTCTTCTGTCCCTTTTATTCCTCCATTTATGTTCATGGTTTCTGTCCTTTGCCTCCATTTAAAGAGCAGAAAAGCTGCCACTTATTTGCTGAAAATGACTTTAAATTCATCAGCTCTCCCAGACCTAATAAAGTGACATGTTTACAATGTTAAAGGAAATCAGGTGTTTCAATGTTAAATGAAAAAAAGCCCAAATTTATGTAGTGTTATAATAACGCTGTTTGCCTGGCCTTTCTCAGTTTATTCATCATACAGCAAACTCCACACAAGATGCTGTGGAGTCTGTGTGCTGGAATGCCATGCAATAATAAGCCCAAGTTCGCCATAAATAACGTATCACAGTGGCCTCCCCCATTGCTGCTGGCAGCCTTGGCAATGAGGCACACGCAGGGAAAGAGTCAAGCCCCAGGCATGTCGCAGCAAGGATGGAGCAGAGGAAAACTGCTGGCAGGTGAGTACTGCTGCTACAGAACCCTTAGGCTGCTCAGGCAAATCCCATTCCTGTTACCAGTCCCATTGGACACTCTGCTGATTCCTTTCATGCTGCTCATCCCACTGCAAAGAGCTGGAAGAAGAAAGCCAGTTGCTGGCCTCCTGGATGACAGCTGCTGATTCTCTCTTCATGTTGATGGCATCCTCCACTGTTGGCACTAAAGCAAGGGCAGTGCATACAGGTGGCATTCAGAATCAACCATGTTGGAAGAGACCTTCAAGGTCATCAAGTCCAACCCGTCACCCAATCCTAATCTAATCAGCTAGACCATGGCACTAAGTGCCTCATCCAGTCTTAAACACCTCCAGGGATGGTGATCCCACCACTTCCCTGGGCAGCCTGTTCTAATGGGCAATCTTTCTGTGAAGAACTTCTTTCTACTATCCAGCCTAAACTTCCCCCTGCACAGCTTGAGACTGTGTCCTTTTGTTCTGTTGCTGGTTTCCTGGGAGAAGAGACCAACCCTCACCTAGCTACAGCCACCCTTCAGATAGTTGTAGGCTGCAATAAGGTCTGCCCTGAGCCTCCTCTTCTCCAGGCAAAACAACCCCAGCTTCCTCAGCCACATCATTCTCACCTCTGTGTGCACCACCAGCCACTTTATAATGTAAGTCCACTGTCCTAAATAGCACTACTGTCCCAAGCAAGAAGTGTCCTCACTGCTTGAGATCACTCCTTTAAAAGACAGATGCCTGTCCCATCCTGGGCAGTGATGTAGGTTAGGGGAAACTCGAGTTTTATGACAGTTTCTTCTTGAGAAGGAAATTATTTAATCTCCTAATATAGTTTGCAAATTCAGTGGTCAAGTGTGCACCTCTGGAAAAAGTTCAGGAGAATTCAGTCATTTCCATTAAAGTGGGTAACAGCAGAGTCCCTGTTGGCAAGCAACACTGGCCAGGCTATGGTTTATATGTTGTTTCCCAAGCCAGCTCCTACCTCACTGCAGCTGGGTTGAATACACAGCTCTCGGGATGTTGCTCTGCAAGAGGAACACCTTGTTTATCTCTCATGTCACTTATTCCATACTCTGAAATACACCATCACTCATTGCCACATCCGCAGAGGCCTGCTCAGAGGTGTTAGTGGCACGGGCAAGTTTAGCCTTTTTCTGGCACATTTACTTAATGCTGTGTCTCAGCATGGTTATTCTCACAAATCCCATAGCAAAGAACGGTCAGAGTAGGCAAGTAGAATCTTTATGGTTGGTATTTAACAACCAGATTTTTTTCCTTTCTTGTCTTTCCCTTTGTATTAAATTATCCTAGGAAGGAAATCCTCCAGTTTTCTAACAAGCTGAAGCCCTTCACAGGATCCTCCACCAAGAGATGTGATGTTCTACTCCTGAGAAAGCATAGGCAGAGAGGAACAGTTTACTTCTTCCCTACTGAGTGGAAAGATGCTGTTCATTTGTTCTATGGCAGAGGTAACCAAGCACTAAGTGATTTATGATGGCACAGCCAGCACTGTGTGAATCACACAAATAGACTAATCTCATCTGTCTGTCCTTAACTGTTGCTAAATCCATTATCTATTCTTCTCTGGAGAGATTATCTATTCTACCCTGACCAAGGACCCATGTGATCTCTTTTATCATTGTCTATAAACTTTCCTGTTCTTTTCCATATGCAGAGATTGGTGTGGGTCTGTAATGAAAACATGTGTTGGTTTTTAAGAGGGGTTGTTGAAGGATTTACTGGATTTCTATCTGGAAATTCAACCACCTTCATGGAGGCATTTAGAATAAATATCTTTAACTGATAGCCACCTCTTGTTTCACCTCCTGCTAAACCACCGTCAGACTGTGGTTTTATGCTAGAAAATGTCTGGAGACATTTCTGTGGTCCCTTACTTCCTTCAGCTGGCTGTCTGATGAAGGCTAATCTTGACCTTCCGTGTAACTTCACTGGTAATACTGAGTTTAACATCTTTCCTTGCATCTGTAGATGCCAGAGCCAGCAGCTCTTGCATTCAAACATGCAGAAGACACTTGGCAATCAAATTGACTACTGGGGTTAATAAAGGAATCTTGCCTCTGCTTTGAAAACTCTGCAGTGATGCAATAGCAATGATCTCTGTGGTGATGGAATAATACCACAGAACAAAACATGTGGCTATGGAAAGCAACCATTGGACTCCAATAATGACTCCTCTTAAATGGTTTTAAGAGGACAAGGTGGATAAAGAAGTGAATGATATAGTTTCAGCATATTTCTGAATTAAAAGAGGGTGAAGCTCTTTATGTCTGGTAAACACTGTTTGCAATATTGAAACATATTACAGGAAAAAAGAATTGTCATGATAAATCACCCCATTATACTCCTGGCCTTCCAACTGGAAGCCTTTTTTTGCCATCAAACTTTCTCAGCTCCCACAGTAGCAGGTTTACAATCCACCTCCATTATCATAGTATCATAGTATCAGTCAGGGATGGAAGGGACCACAACGATCACCTAGTTCCAACCCCCCTGCCATGGGCAGGGACACCCCACACTACATCAGGCTGGCCAGAGCCTCATCCAGCCTGGGCTTAAACACCTCCAGGGACGGGGCCTCGACCACCTCCCTGGACAACCCATTCCAGGGTTTCACCACTCTCATGGTGATTATGCTCTCATGGTGATTATGATTACGCTTTTTTCTATATGAAGATGCAGTGCTTTCAGAGTTTTTAACACTATGGATTTCAGGATTGTATAATGAAGATTGTATAGATCAGGCTCTGGCCAGCCTGATCTAGTGTGGGGTGGCCCTGCCCATGGCAGAGGGGGTTGGAACTAGATGATCCTTATGGTCCCTTCCAACCCTGACTGATACTATGATACTAAGAGAAGAAACCAGAGCACTTGTCACACTGTTGGGATTTAGTAGAACAGTCAGGAACAAAACAACCCTGTTGATATTTGCTTTGTTAAAAACAGCAAACTGAATAATGGAGCAGGCAGCCTGTAATGCGGTTCTGGCTGATACGCTTCTCTCCTGTTTCTCCACCTTTATACTTAAGTCAGAATTCTCTGGTGGTTTTCAGTGTGTAGTTCATTTCCCAATGCAGAGCTTTTTTTTCATGGTGCAGCTTACCTTTCCATGGCTGATTGCATGTCTCTCCTTTCATAGCAGTTACTGCCATGGAACATTAATGCCTGGTTTGGAAAAGTCACATTCACCCATGTATGTTTGGTTTCTTCAGTGTAATCAGACTGACCAAAGAAAGAGGACTCTTTATTTTTGACAGATGTAAGAGGGTCCCTGGAGCAGAGGGTTGTGCTGCCATTCAGTGGGACTTGGATAGGCTGGAGAGTTGGACAGGGAGAATTTTAATGAAATTCAACAAGGGCAAGGGTAGAGTCTTGCACCTGGGAAAGAGCAACCCCACGTACCAGTATAGGCTGGGGACTGACCTGCTGGAGAGCAGTGAAAGGAAAAGGGACTAGGGGGTCCTAGTGGATGGAAGGTTGACTATGAGCCAGCAATGTCCTCTTGTGCCCAAGAAGGCAAATGGGATGTATTAGAATGGCTGTGGTTAGTAAGTCAAGAAAGGTTCTCTTTCCTCTCTACTCTGCCCTGGTGAGGCCACGTCTGGAATATTGTATCCAGTTCTGGGCCCCTCAGCTCAAGAAGGAACTCAGGAAACTGCTTGAGAGGGCCATGAAAACGATTAGGGGAGTGGAACATCTTCCTTATGAGGACAGACTGAGGGAGCTGGGACTCTTCAGCTTGGAGGAGATTATGGGGTGACCTCATTAATGTTCATAAATATGTAAAGAGTGAGTGCCAAGAGGAAGGAGCCAGGCTTTGCTTGGTGATGCCCTAGAAGGACAAGGGGCAATGGATGGAAGTTGAGGAATAGAAAGTTCCATGGAAACAGGAGAATTCTTTCACTGAGAGGGTTACAGAACACTGGAACAGGCTGCCCAGGGTGAGTTGTGGAGTCTCCCTCTCTTGAGATATTCAAGACCCACCTTGATGAGTTCCTGCATGATCTGGTATAGGTGATCCTGTGCTGGCAGGGGCATTGGATTAGATGATCTCTCGAGGTCCCTTCCAGCCCCTATCATTCTGTGATTCTAGGATGAGCAATCCCAAACCCATAGTTGTGGGAAGAGCCGCTCTCCCCTTGCCTGCTTGCAGCCATTTCTTCAGATAAACTGACCTCCCCTGCAAGAGGCTTTCCTTTACCACTCTTAAAAACACAGAAATAAATACATCAACTGTCCATTGAGAAAACCACCTCTAATGAATGACAAAGCCTAAGACACAAGACTAGCTCAGTGGTTTAAAAGACAGGGCCAGCAATACTGAATGCTGCACTCCCTTCCCAGCTACTTTCAGTCTGCTGTGGCCCAGATGTTCAGAGTCTGTCCCACCTTGGGGGTTTCCCTCCTTCAGGAGTCTCCAGATGCTTTCACAAGTGGAAGCAATTTCAGACTTTCATCCAAAATTATTCAGACAAACTTAGGTAGGTGCCTTGTGTTTTATGGAAAGCCATAATAGTTCTGATTAGATCAACTGTGCATTAAGTCTAGCCTGTTACTGACAGGCACCAGCACCATGTATTTCAAGGGTAAATAAAAGGAAAAACTTCAGGAAAGATGAAGAAGTTGGGCCCCATCTTGAATAAGTTTCTTCCACTCTTCCAGCAGCTACTGGTTTAAGAAAGCAGGCTGGCAACTTGCATAACTAACTACTTGCACTGATGGACTAGTCATTAGTGGTGTGCCCCAAGGATCAGTGCTGGGCCCCATGCTCTTTAACATCTTTATTGATGATCTGGATGAGGGCATTGAGTCCATCATCAGTAAATTTGCTGATGACACCAAGCTGGGGGCAGGAGTTGATCTGCTGGAGGGTAGAGAGGCTCTGCAGAGAGACCTCGACAGGCTGGACAGATGGGCAGAGTCCAAGGGCATGAGATTGAACACATCCAAGTGCCGGGTTCTGCACATTGGCCACAGCAACTCCATGCAGAGCTACAGGCTGGGGTCACAGTGGCTGGAGAGCGGCCAGGCAGAGAGGGACCTGGGGGTGCTGGTTGATGGTAGGATGAACATGAGCCTGCAGTGTGCCCAGGCAGCCAAGAGGGCCAATGGCATCCTGGCCTGCATCAGGAACAGTGTGGCCAGCAGGAGCAGGGAGGTCATTCTGCCCCTGTATATTGCACTGGTTAGGCCACACCTCGAGTACTGTGTCCAGTTCTGGGCCCCTCAGTTTAGGAAGGATGTTGACTTGCTGGAATGTGTCCAGAGAAGGGCAATGAAGTTGATGAGGGGTTTGGAACACAAGACCTATGAGGAGAGACTGAGGGAGCTGGGATTGCTTAGCCTGGAGAGGAGGAGACTCAGGGGTGACCTTATTGCTCTCTACAACTACCTGAAGGGAGGTTGTAGACAGGCGGATGATGGTCTCTTCTCCCAGGCACCCAGTACCAGAACAAGAGGACACAGTCTCAGGCTGCACCAGGGGAGGTTCAGGTTGGATGTTAGGAAGAAGTTCTATACAGAGAGAGTGATTGCCCATTGGAATGTGGTGCCCAAGGAGGTGGTGGAGTCACCGTCATTGGAGGTGTTCAGGAGGAGACTTGATGGGGTGCTTGGTGCCATGGGTTAGTTGTTTGGGTGGGTTGGATTGGTTGATGGGTTGGACGCGATGATCTTGAAGGTCTCTTCCAACTTAGTTTGGTTTATTCTAACTAAAGAGCACAGTTTATTCTAAATTGATGATAATATTATTCATCATCTAAACTCCCAGTCTTTTCTGAAACTCATCATGTTCTTCCCCACAAACTGCACTTGATATGTCATCTACCGATTTAGAAGCCTTTCTTTTGTTCTCTCATTTTTATTTGGTAGCACCTGCACTATCTTATGGGAAAGGAAGAATTGTGAAAAATAGAGAAAGTAGAATAACAATCTGGAGTGAGTACAGAGGAGGGCAATGAAGCTGGAGAAGGGCCTGGAGGATAAGCCTAATGAAGAGCGACTGAAGGAGCTGGGGCTGTTTAGTTTAAGTAAGAGGAGGCTGAGGCGAGACCTCATTGCTGTCTACAACTACCTGAAAGGACATTGTGGAAAGGCTGGTGCTGGTCCCTTCTCACAGGTAATTAGTGATAGAACAAGAGGGAATGGCCTCAAGCTGCAACTGGGTAGGCTTAGACTGGACATTAGGGAAAAAAATTCACAGAAAGAGTGGTCAGGCATTGGAATGTGCTGCCCAGGGAGGTGGCTCTGTCACCACCCCTGGATGTGTTTAAAGGTCGTTGAGATATGGTGCTCAGGGGTACGGTTTAGGGGTGAACCTTGTAGAGTAGGATTACCGGTTGGATTTGGTGATCCCAAGGGTCTTTTCCAATCTGAATGTTTCTGTGATTGTGTGGTTCTGTAAATCATTATTATCTCCTAGCAAGTGAACATGGCATGTCAGAAAAGGGTAGTAGTACTTGGCAATGACACTGTGTTTTTTCTGGCCCCTTCGTCCTATTCTGACTTTCCATGAGGTCAATTATCTTGTATACTCTATAGTGCATAACTACACACTCAGCAAAGATCCCTGGGATAGTTGAAACAGCATTTAGACATTTCTCTCTTTCTTGTCTCTTGCTACTGGAGTGTGATTCTGTGAAGGGTTATGAAATCTCTGCTCATGCAGTATTTTTGCAGTTTATTTTGTTGCTAATCCCCAACATGCTTTCTGTAACTACTCTGCATTAAAAATTACCAAGTTCCTACTTGATTATAATTAAATAAATGAAGTACTGTGTCCAGTTCTGGAGCCCCTATTACAAGAGGGATGTGGAGGTGCTGGAACGTGTCCAGAGAAGGGCCACAAGGATGATCAGAGGGCTGGAGCACCTCTCCTATGAGGACAGACTGAAGGAGTTGGGACTGTTCAGTCTGCAGAAGAGAAGGCTCCGAGGTGACCTAATTGTGGCCTTCCAGTATCTGAAGGGGGCCTATAGGAAGGATGGGGAAGGACTTCTCAAGATCTCAGGTAGTGATAGGACTAGGGGGAATGGAATGAAGCTGGGGGTGGGGAGATTCAGGCTAGATGTGAGGAGGAGGTTCTTCACCATGAGAGTGGTGAAACCCTGGAATGTGTTGTCCAGGGAGGTGGTCGAGGCCCCGTCCCTGGGGGTGTTTAAGAGCAGGCTGGATGAGGCTCTGGCCGGGCTGATCTAGTGTGGGGTGTCCCTGCCCATGGCAGGGGGGTTGGAACTAGATGATCCTTGTGGTCCCTTCCAACCCTGAATGAAACTATGAAACTATTAAATACTTATGTTATTTCAGGATTACTGTTTTCCTTTAAAATACAATGCTAACCATTTCTTTCTATTGATGTGTGGGCTAGCTGCTTCCAGTCAATAGGGAACATCGGATCCAGGGACCCAAACAGAATTCCAGTTGTCTGAAAATGCCCTTTACAATTCAAGTTTGAGTGACACGAGGAAATAACCTTTTCACAACAGCTGAGCAAGTTGGAGAGTTGGGAGATTAAAAATCTATTTTGCCTTGGTATTAGTCCCCCTTTGAGACTAATCAGGCATCTCCTCAGGCTGTGGCAATAATGTTTTAGAGACTATTTGAGGAGGTGATTACACTGCATGGCCCATTTAGCAAGAGGCAATGAACATCAGAAAGAGTTACTAGAGAAAAAAAGGACTTCCTGCAATTGCTGTCTCTAAAGTTAGCAGTTATCCAATAAACTGAGATCATGCATGTGGAGATTACTGGAGTGACAGTTCCATAGCATGCTATCTGCAGTGAAGTTTTCTCAGAGCTGTGTAACCAGTCTTGTGACGTGCTTGATAGATGAGGGGAGACATGTGCACTGTAATATTTGGCCTTGGCTGGAGGACAATGACTTCAGTGATGGTGGACAATCCAATAATTACATTTGTTGCTACAGCTTGCCTCTCAGCCAGGCAAATGCTTCTGCTGTAAATTTATGTCTCAGACAAATCGTATAATTTATCAGCAAAACCAGACCAATCAGCAAAACTAGACCAGACATATTGTTGCCTACAAAAGTAACAGAAAGAGCCTTTGGAGATGACAAGAGTGGAGGCCAAAGAGTTTGCACTGTAGTGAGTGGGGCTTTTCCAGCTCTCAACGTGTTAAAACAGGCAAAGATAAATGGGCAGCTTGGGATATCTGTAACTTTATCACTCCATGCTTAACAAGGCAATGAGTTGGCCACAGAGACATCCCCAGGAGACATAACACAAGATCTCTGGAGCCAGGACTGGATTTTCAAAGAAGCCAGGAGAAAAACACAGTATTTTCACTGAATGAGTTTCCTTTCTACTGAGGTCATAGCACAATGAGAGTGGGTAATTCAGCCATCTGCAAAATGTCCCTGTACTCTCCCTGTCTTAACACAAGAATCAGCATTCCCATGCTCTTCATTGTAGAAAGGCTTCATGTGAAACAAATTGCCAGCAACTTTAAGCAGGCTGTGGCCCCATCTAATTTTAGATGCTTGTTTGGGTTCACAAATTTTCTCTGTATTGATTCATTCTAGGAGAAGCAAGTGAAATGGAGCTGGTGGGCCAATATTGTAGGTATCTGATACCCCCAAATTCCTTGGACCTTAGCCATTTAAATAGCAGGCTTAGGCACAGCATTATTCACAGTAGTTGACAGTCTGCAAAACACTTTGCCAGTGCTATTACATCTTTCAGCACACTTCCATTCAATTGATCGAGAGCATCTGTTGAGCTATGGAGAGATGAGAGGCTAGATAGACTAATTTTTTGTTTCCTGATAAATAAGGTGCTACTGAATGCCTTTCTTCTCCAAAGTTTCTAGTGATACATACAGTGCCTTCTTGAAGTCTTTTCTACTATTCAGCATTTTGGTAAAACTAATGAGAAGAACAATGAACCAATGTGGGCTTACAATACTGCGATGGCAACTCTTCCAGGCTTCCTTTGAAAAATTCACTGTGTAACAGTTTAGTGCAAGGGCTAAACTGCCTGCTCCCCACACACAAAAGTGAGGGGAAGAGTAACACACACAACTAAGGGTTGAGATAAGGGGAGGGGAGGGGAGGGGAGGGAGGGGAAGGGAAGGGAAGGGAAGGGAAGGGAAGGGAAGGGAAGGGAAGGGAAGGGAAGGGAAGGGAAGGGAAGGGAAGGGAAGGGAAGGGAAGGGAAGGGAAGGGAAGGGAAGGGAAGGGAAGGGAAGGGAAGGGAAGGGAAGGGGAGGGGAGGGGAGGGGAGGGGAGGGGAGGGGAGGGGAGGGGAGGGGAGGGGAGGGGAGGGGAGGGGAGAGGAGAGGAGAGGAGAGGAGAGGAGAGGAGAGGAGAGGAGAGGAGAGGAGAGGAGAGGAGAGGAGAGGAGAGGAGAGGAGAGGAGAGGAGAGGAGAGGAGAGGAGAGGAGAGGAGAGGAGAGGAGAGGAGAGGAGAGGAGAGGAGAGGAGAGGAGAGGAGAGGAGAGGAGAGGAGAGGAGAGGAGAGGAGAGGAGAGGGGAGGGGAGGGGAGGGGAGGGGAGGGGAGGGGAGGGGAGGGGAGGGGAGGGGAGACTCGAGGAGAGGAGAGGAGAGGAGACTCGAGGAGAGGAGAGGAGACTCGAGGAGAGGAGACTCGAGGAGAGGAGAGGAGACTCGAGGAGAGGAGAGGAGAGGAGACTCGAGGAGAGGAGACTCGAGGAGAGGAGACTCGAGGAGAGGAGAGGAGACTCGAGGAGAGGAGACTCGAGGAGAGGAGACTCGAGGAGAGGAGAGGAGAGGAGAGGAGACTCGAGGAGACTCGAGGAGAGGAGAGGAGAGGAGAGGAGAGGAGAGGAGAGGAGAGGAGAGGAGAGGAGAGGAGAGGAGAGGAGAGGAGAGGAGAGGAGAGGAGAGGAGAGGAGAGGAGAGGAGAGGAGAGGAGAGGAGAGGAGAGGAGAGGAGAGGAGAGGAGAGGAGAGGAGAGGAGAGGAGAGGAGAGGAGAGGAGAGGAGAGGAGAGGAGAGGAGAGGAGAGAATTAACCAAGTTGGAAAAGACCTTTGAGATCATCGAGTCCAACCTATCATCCAACACCATCTAATCAACTAAACCATGGTACCAAGAACCCTATGAAGTCTCTTCCTAAACACCTCCAGTGATGGTGACTCCACCACCTCCCCAGGCAGCCCATTCCAATGGCCAATCACTCTTTCTGTGAAGAACTTCTTCCTAACATCCAGCCTAAACCTCTTTAATATAACTTGAGATATCAAAAGCACAATGCATAATTATCTTTGCTAAGAACCTAATTAATCTAAAAATTCAATGCACGATTACCTTAACTTAGCCTATTTGCAGAAGTGCAGTGAAACACACAGGGGAAAAAAAGAAATAGGATAAAACAGATCTCTCCAATCCAGGCTTTACTAAGATCTCATTAGGCCAGAACCTTCCCAAAACCTTCCCCCAAAGCAGGCCTTAGTGCTTTGCCCAGGTGGCTGCCAGGCTGCTCATAGCCAAAACCCTCCCCTGAAATACCAAACAAGAGATAAGGTCCCACTGGGAGAAGAGAGAGAGAGTAAGGCAGAACTGACTTTGCATTCAGTTTATATAGAAGATAAAAATGCAGTATTATGGGATGGAATAACGTAATTTCTGGTGCCATCCCCCTTGGGACAGACAGACTGTCCAGTCCCCTGGGAGGACCTCTCTATGCCACTACTACTACTGTAGTGTTGCTGTGAGGATTGTGAAAAATAGAGTGGTTCCGATCCAGATGGTTCAACCATGGTGAGCTAAAATACAAACTGACAGGGCCACTAGGTGGACCAAGTGTGCTGTGTCCAGTTCTGGGCCCCTCAGTTTTAGAAAGATGTGGATTTGCTTGAACATGTCCAGAGAAGGGCAAAAAAGCTGGTGAGTGTTTTGGAGCACAAGCCCTATGAGGAGCGGCTGCAGGATCTGGGGATGATTAGCCTGGAGAAGAAGAGGCTCAGGGGAGACCTTATTGCCATCTACAAGTATCTGAAGGGTGATTGTAGCCAGGTGGGGTTCAGTCTCTTCTCTCACACAACCTGTGACAGAACAAGAGGACACAGACTCAAGCTGCAACAGAGGAGGTTTAGGCTGGATGTTAGAAAGAAATTCTTCACAGAAAGAGTGATTGGCCAGTGGAATGGGCTGCCCAGGGAGGTGGTGGAGTCTCCATCACTGGAAATATTTAAAAAGAGAGTGGATGAAGCACTTAGTGCTATGGTTTAGTTGATCAGATGGTGTCAGGTGATAGGTTAGACTTGATGGTCTTGAAGGTCTTTTCCAGCCTGGTTAATTCTGTATTCTGTAAGTGGCCAAGGTCTGTGGAGCTGGTGGCTATTTATTAAGGCATTTGTGAATAGTACAGTTCCACTTTCCCACAGCCTACCCTGCTGAAGCCTACTGTTTTATCTTTATTTTAACAGGTGCTTTTCTCCTCAGTTGCCTCTCCTATCCACTTCAAGGATGCAGCACTTTATTATCTTTTACTCCCATCCTTTCTCACATGGTTGAGAGTACAACATCTCTCATCACGCTCCAGGGACCCCACAGGGACATGAAGGCCATCTAAACATCCCTTAGTTAATTCCTGGGTTCCCACAACCCACAACAATACTTTGCTCCAGTTAGCACTTTCATTTTTGAAGCTGGCATGACTGTGGCATGCTATAAATAAGAGCAACAGGTTCACCTCAATCAGTGGCACACAGTTTTTGTCATGATTTTCCATTGTTCATTTTGTTTTATTCTGTGTTCTGACTGAAGCTTACTGGTGTTAGCAGAAATCTAAATGTTATGAAACATGGGATAGAATTTGTAACTGTAGGATATAACAACTGCCTGAACAGAAAGACATCTATACAAGATGTGAATAAGTGTCTTACAGGTTCGTAGATCCTTTGGGCTCATCACTGCTCAGCCTCTAACACAAACAGGCTGATGCAAATGGATTGCCAGCAGGAGCAGGGAAGTCACTGTGCCCCTGTACTCTGCTCTGGTTAGGCCACACCTCGAGTACTGTGTCCAGTTCTGGGCCCCTCAATTTGGGAAGGACATTGAGACACTTCAGTGTGTCCAGAGAAGGGCAATGGGGCTGGTGAGAGGCCTTGAGCACAAGCCCTATGAGGAGAGGCTGAGGGAGCTGGGATTGTTTAGCCTGGAGAAGAGGAGGCTCAGGGGAGACCTTATTGCTGCCTACAACTACCTGAAAGGTAGTTGTAGCCAGGAGGGTGTTGGTCTCTTCTCTCAAGCAACCAGCACCAGAACAAGAGGACACAGTCTCAAGCTGTGCCAAGGGACATTTAGGCTTGAGGTGAAGAGAAAGTTCTTCACTGAGAGAATCGTTCACCATTGGAATGGGCTATCCAGGGAGATGGTGGAGTCAGCATCCCTGGAGGTGTTCAAGAGGGGTTTGGATGTGGCACTTGATGCCATGGTTTAGTCACGAAGTCTGTGGTGACAGGTTGGACTTGATGATCTTTGAGGTCTCTTCCAACCTTGGTGATTCTGTGATTCTGTGGTTCTGTAAGCAGATGACAGCTTTTTGTTTTGGAAGTAGAATTGATTTTAATAACATGATGCTCCAGCACAGGACTCTGTGAAATGCTTCACCATCTCGTACACCAAAAGGGCATTAATGGAGGCGCTGACTAACACGTCCCTTCACTGTCTGGGTTGATTGGAAGTCTCAGGTAGGCACATTGCTAATATTTGTTAGAAAACACCAATTCTCTTTCTCAGATATGATTTGGACTGTCTGGGGAAGAGTCCTGAAAAGTCTGGGGAGAGAAAAGGAACTAATAAAAAATAGATGCATCCAGAGATAGTTTCCCTGCTTTTGAAAAAGAATTTCAGGAAGGAAGGAAAGATCTTTGCAGAAACCTTTTTTGTCATTACGCAAAAGAGAAACTAGAGGCCCCCAGGGACCCTCCCACATTCACTCTGAGAGTCCTCTGGGACCTTGTGGGGGTGCAGAGGAGGGAGTGTGACATGAGGACAGCTGAGGGAGGAGAGATGCTAAGGAAGAGGTTGAGAAGCATGACCTCCTCCTCACTGCCAAACTGAACTAGGTATACAAAGAGCTCCAAGGTTGAAACTGGGTTGGGAGAAGAACAGAGAATAGCTGAGACTTGGGTGGGGGCTGGTAGATATCAGGGTTTGAGATCCATACAATTGCTATTGTGACAGTGCTCAAGGTATGAGCTGTGCCTGAACTGCTGTGCTGCTGGAAAGCAACTCCTCTCCTAGTCATGGGCTGGTGCTGAGAGTGAGAATGTCACTATCCCTTTTTGCGTCAGATTGAATCCCTCCAGAAAAACATAACTTATTTCTCCTGGTAGCAGAGATAAACCATTTTGAGTGACAGGTGAACAGCTATGTGATTCTTTTCCTAGAATAGTGAAAGCCATGAATATTTATAGTGTGCTATTTATCCACATTTTTTCATATAGGCTGATCCCAAGCAGATATTGCTGTAACTGATGCAACTGTCATCCTCAATACCTGACCTATGGGAAGGTCTTGGATGGGAATGTGAAGCTTCTGCTGCTCAAGCAGCTGTTTGGTTGTATATAATATTTATAACCAGTTGTATTTTATGCACTGCAAGTATGCCCACCTGCCTTGCACCAGCTTCTCATTTCTCTGGGCTCCGTGCAGAAGCAACTGCTGTCCTCACCTCACCATCTAAAGGGAATTTCCAAAACTCTCTACATTGATCTGATGGTCAGTACCCCAGGGAGACCAGCATCACCAGAAGGGAGCTCAAGAGGCATTTGAGCCTTATTTTGGCTCTGTGTAGGTCCTGACCCAGCTGACTGGTAAAAGTAAGGATCAGAGAACTGGAAGTCTCTGTGCTGGAGCAACAGTTCCTGACGCCCATCCTGTAGACAGTGACAGCAGGGTGAGCAGGCACCCGAAGGGTGGAGAAGAGGGAGCAATGTCCTGATGCTCAGCAGGAGTCTCAGTCTGGTCCTACTAATTGCTCCCCAGCCTTCCAACACAGAGTTTCTTCCCCAGTGCCAGCTTATCAAGCACAGGTTGTATAAATGCACAGCTGAGCATGTTTTAGGGGGGAACAAGATGAAATCTTTCTGTGGCTGTGGTTTGTATTGCCACAGATGTGTTTGCTCTGGCTGCTGGCTGAGCTGCCGGGCAGCCGTCAGCGGGGAGACAACGCCACCTCCTGACATTGGGCTGCTGCACGCTCATCTTGGGATGCTGCGGGGAAAACGGCAAGAGATAAGATGCCTGGGCCCCCAAGGCTGGTTCACATTCACGTTTTGGAGACCTGACCACAAGCAGCCTCGCTGGTCTAGCTCCTGGTGGTGGGAGGTCCTGCCCCAAGCATTCATCAGCTGAATGAAGACGTTAACATGATGATAAAAAGAGAAAAGCCCAAATGCAGTGGGGAACTCGAGAGGCATACAAAGATGTTTGTAGCTGAAAACTGAGTAGGCTATCACAGGCCATATCTGGCACCACCACCATTTACAGCAGGGTAGACAGCAATCAGATCCCTTTTCTGGAGGAGGAAGGCATTAAAGGAAGCAGCAGCATAATCTGCTCCACAAAACCGTCCCTGGTTTGCGCTGGAAATCAGCAGAAATTCACGCACCTTCACATTTAGCTGTTAAAAATACTGTTCCAAACCAAAGCTTGGAAGATAGAGACGTGAAAGCACGTCTGTTTTGCCTGTGCCCCTGTGCCTGTCTGCGATGCCGGTTCAAGTGTAATTTGGTGCTGAACTGAAGGCCAGTAATTCCCAATCAAAGCACCAGGGGTCATTCCACTCTTTATCTCCACCATAGAGCAGATTCCCGGAGCAGCAGCACTAGCAACACCTCTCCCCATCTTCTCTCTCTTCCGACTGCCTACGATAAACCTGAACTGCAAATAAGGTTGTGTTTAGACAGGAAAGTGGTGGGAATTTTGTCTGAGTAAAGACAGGAGGATCTGTCCTGGTGGAAAAGGCTTTTGAATAGTTTACAGTATTTGCCTGTAGTTGTACACATTCCTTGAACAAATCACGTCCACTCATTTATTATCAGTGCTAAACAACGCAGTGGGTCCAGCACACAGGTGTGTTGCTCACCCTGCTTCAGGCTAGAGACATCCACAATGGAATGCAGTTTTTCCACCCAGAAATTCGTTATGTTGATGCAATGTCAGAGGTGACTGCTGTGGGGGAATAAGGAAAGAAGGGGATGTGGGGACAAAAATAAGCAGAACAAAACGTGCACAGAAGCTGAGAATAAAATCACCAAGAGCAAATGTTTGCTTTCTCCCCTGATATGTACAAAATAGTGATGGGTTTGGAGTTTTAATAATATTTCTTATTTAAAATGTAGATAATGCTCTAGCTGGTGATGCTGATCTTAAAGGCATGGAAATCAGCGGCAATTTTCCCTGGGCTTCAGATCATGCCACATATGTCAGCTGTATTTATTTGTTGCGGGACTAGTCACGAGGAATAGATTGTTTGAAGCTAGAATACCTCGGGCTTTTCTTCTGGTGAAAGCAGATTACACATCTCATAAGTGTGCACCTCTTGTCAGCTATTGTGAATGCTTTCCACATTAAACGCAAAGTGTCTGAGGTACAGAATCCCACAGAAACAAAGCTGCAAGCTTAGAGGAAGGTAAACCCTGCACATATACATGTGAGCTACTTTTCTGTCGCTGTGGATTTCACCTCCTACACGAGCAATGCAATACACAGAACTGATGTTCTCTGGGCAAAGAACTGAGTGCTAAAGCCTGACCGTACTCAAAAGGAAGGTAAACTCTTTCTCAGTTCCTAGTATGTATCAGCACATGAGTTTTGCTGTTCTCACAGCCTTAACATTTATTTGCTGTAACAGGCCCTGGTGCCTCATTCTTTGGATGTCCAGCACTAGCAGAGATAACGTAGCCTGAAACCTTTAATGGATGCCTAAGATTACACCATGTCGGCACTCACTCCCTGGCTTGTCTGAAAGTTTTTCATCATCTTGGCCAAGAGTTTCCATTCTCTTTAGCCTCCAGAAACATCAGGCAACCTCTGTACAATTTATTGCCATTTTTAGTTACTCTACACGGACGCTTCCAAAATATTCATTAGAAAAATTACTCATTTACAACAAATGTTATACTTTTACAAGAAAAATGCAAAAATTATTTATTAAGCATCTGGATTTTTTCAGCACCACTTCATAATGGGGATGAGCCTGAACTGGAACACCTGATCTAAACTGTCCTCTGACTTTTGGGGAAAGTTCTTGAGGGCTGCGATTGTCTTCATTTTGAGCCTTCTGCAGCTCTGAGCACATTGTTGGCACTTAACAAATAAACAATAGTAATCCAAATCTGGACCAGAAATGAATGGCTAGGGTGTATCTGTACTTCATTAAAAGTGTATACATCTTCCATGTTACCCATGCTACATCACACGCAATACCTTCTTTCTTTTGTAACGATAAATGATCACAGACAGGAAATACAACCTCCAGTCCACAGCTCACAGGGTTGACAGGTAGCAACACCGTTCTTCATGGTAGCCCCAGCCATAATCCAGAGGTGTGAACTGAGCTGATAAAATGGCTTTTCGATAAGCACCACAGGACAACACTAACTTGAACTCTGGCAGTACCTGATGTAAAGCGCTCCTGGACTGGGGCCCAGCCTCTGGCCAGCAGGCACACCTAGAAGGGAAGGAGCAAGCCGCATATGAGGGCACAAAAGAAATACGAAGCCATGGCTGTGTCTCATCACAGAAACTGAAGCAGTGGTCTCATTCATTCACAGCTCTCAGAGAGGACAGGAAAAGTGGCATACCCAGGCTGGATTTACAGGGATATAGCTTCATATCAGCACTCTTGAGACAATTAATATTTCATACAAAGAAAGAGATCTTGGTGGGCTTTCCCTCTCAAAGCTATCACCTGCCAAAAATCTTCCTGTTAATACCACCACTGCGTTACAGGAACAGTGGAGCTGGGCTTTAGGCCACGGTTTGGAAGTGTCCAGATGTATCAACTGGAAATAAAAAAAGCATAAGTGAAAAGTATCTTCCATTGTCCTCCCTTAGGAAAGAGAAGTGCTCATGTCTAACAGGGACCGTCCCAAATGCAGTACAATAACATTTATTGTCATCTGTATTGGTTTGGTCCAGAAGCTATACTATTATTTCCTTAGCATCTGCTTTTGTGTATTTAGCCTTCTATGTGCATTGCAGTGGAAAAGAAGAAATGGTGAAAACTTCTGGCAGTTTTCTGAGAACAGAAGGAGAGAACATAGATGGAAAAGTGCTCCAGGAGAGGTGGAGCAATGGCAACTGATATGCAAGGGGAAGTCACAGGAAACAATGCAATCTAACTTGTTCCAGCTGCCTGAGCAATCGCAGGGACAGTGCCAGATGTAATATAACTCTGGTTAGCATGAGCTGAAATGTGGGATAACCTCCAAAAACAAGGATGAGAAGAAGAGAAGCAGCAGCTTGTTTGTGAACAAAAGACTAAACTATTTGGTTGCTAAAATACACAGAAAGGAGGTAGCCTCTTCATTTACCCCATGTGAAAATTGCATCTAATCTGGGGAAAAGACAAAGGAAAGACAAGAATCTGGTCTGTGGATACGCTGATTCGTGTGATAAACACTGGAGGCCGTGCTAAATGGGGAGAAGAGCTTGAGGAGTACTGTTTTGGTGATGCAGCAGTCGAATCCAATGTTTTCACAAACTATTGCTGCTCTGTTTGAGAAACTGCATTTTTTAAAATGTGAATCAACCAGGATGAGGCAGAGAGAAGTAGCTCTGAGAGCCCCTCCATTATGTGTAGGTTGCGTTCATGATCAGTTCATCCCATGATTATGCTGTAGGGTGGAGGGCTTGAATTACCTTGAGACTACTTATCTAGGGTACAAACGGTCAAGGACTATAGTAACTGAGTCTAGCCTACATAGCCCCCACAAAAAAAGAACAAATAAGCTTATTCTGAACTTCCTTCTATTAACATTTAATCTAAATCTATCTTAAATCACTTTATCCTATGTTCAGTCATGTCTATGGCTGTGGAGTCTACCTTTCCCCCATGTCATTTAGATGGTCCCATTGCCTGCAACTGTTCCCTGACCTGCAAAAGCACAAAGTGAGCAGGACAGGCAGCAATTTGAGTGCTTCTCCAGAAGTATTTTGTAAAAGAGTCCAGCTATAAGGAAGGATCGTTCTGCCTCAGTTTCCAGAGTGCATTAAGAAATGCATCCAAGATGTCTTTCCATTTTTAGCTTGCTTGCATTTTCCCCATGAGGGTAGGATCCAGCTGTCCAATTTGCTTGAAGTAGCAAGTCAATCTGTATAATGTGATTTGAAAGAAATGGTGCTCTTTTGGCTCTACTGAATTTCAAATCAGCTTGACAATGATTGTCATCATTGGTCTGTACTAAGGTGACAAAGTAGCAGGAAATAGGAAGCAGTATTATCCTCATTTGGCAGAAAGAAAACAAGATGTGGGGAACTCGTACAATTTACTTACTGCAGGGTCTTGGCTCAGTTCCATTCTTTCTCTGACACAGAAATCATATCTCTGAGGAGGGTGGCAGGCCCTGCACTAGCATAGGCTTGCCACCCATCACCATTCTTCTAGGAAAAAAAGACAGGATCAGATTGCTCAGCTTTGCAAGACAGTGGAAAAAAAAAAATGTGAAGCATTAATCCTTCAATGTAACAACAGAGAAGGCTTCAACAGCAAAAGCCCTACTCCATTCACAGTTTCTGAGCACTTTTGTGGTTGTCCTGCCTGTAAATGTGATCAATTATCATATACTTGTTAATATTTATAGATGTTGCCACATAATGTAGATATGGCTGATCCTTCCCCCATGGCCACAGTCAATTTGAGGGATAAAAGCTGCTGTTTTCTTGCAATCAAAATGTCATCAGTCTTATGAGTATCAGATCTGCACTGGGTTCTTGTCACAGAAATGCTTTACATTTCTCACCTGGCATGTGCCACCTCTGTGCCATTTTCCCAGGGACACCACTTCTGGGGAAATATTAATAAATGACAAATTGCATTTGTGTAATCTTGTGAAATGTTTTGACTACTAAAGCTGTTCCATAGCAGTTCATTAAAGGACACATAAAGTATTTAAGTTTACATTTTATAAAAAGATCAGGAATGCTCTGGCTGATAGCTTTCTTTCTACTGAGCATCTGTTCCCTATTTTTTTTAACGGCTTACAGCAGTGGTTGGCCCGGTCTGTACTAATAGTTGATCTTAACTGGATCAAAACATTGTAATTTCTTAACAAAGGTTAGAAAGTGTCCTTCTAACACAGCTTCCTAGGGCTGCAATATCTGTGCATCAACATCTGGTTTCAAAATATTAAAAATTATAAACACTTCCCGATAGAGTCCATCTGGCCTCCCAAATATTCTACATCTGCATAATTTTCCTTTCTTTTTAGAAACCAAACACAGGCTTAGTTTGGCCCTGCTACAGTACTAAAGAATCCTCCTCTTCTAAGTGTGGGGCAAAGCCCGTGGTTGAGTTTTGTTGGAAGCAGCTATCTGTATCTGGCCAACTGTTGTGTCTAACATTGGCTGTATTAGTAAGTGATAAGTGGAAGTTCTTTGCTTGGTTAGCATATGGTATCTGATTGAATCAGAAGGGAGGCTGCAATGAAGAAATCTTGGTGAACTGAAAGAGCAGTGAAGTTTGCAGTGCTGGCTGCAATAAGAGGTTTGAAAGCAGTTTGTTTGCTGCCCATCTGCATCATATCAGTCTCCATTGCTGCCTAGTGCAGATACAGTAGTATTTTGTGATTCAGTGCTTAGCTCCAATGTCCCAGACTTTCCTGAGCAGCGTTTTCTTTGGCTGTAACACCCTGCAGACAGGTCTTCAACACTGCAAGGGTCAGAGAAGTAGAGGGCAGACCACCCCTCTCCACCTTGGCCAGAGATATTTCCTGTGGGATGTCTGCTGCCATTGTGACAAAACAACAGTGGACTACTTTCTCTGGCCTCTTTCCCCTTCCTTTTCATTTTCCATTCCAATTCAATGAGCTGTGTACTCTTGAGTCCCCAACTGCTGTACCCAGATGGAAAAATGATTTGTATTTCATATACACAAGAAATAACAAGTCATTCTTATACAGATATCTGTGTCCAGAGTATAAAACTTCATTGCTCTCATTATCTTTTAATTAATGATGCTACCTAATGTTTAACATTATGTATATAATGGAAAGGTGAAATTAATAATAGCATATGGAAATTAATAGAGGTGTGGGAGATAAGTATTCCAAGTTCAGTCAAAGTCAGAAATTTATCTTATCATTTCTGTGTCCCTCAGTGGCCTAATTTGCAATGAAATTGTATTTTTTTTCCCTGAGCTTTTAAAAAGCTGAACAGGTTCCAGTAAGCTCTGAAGCCATGACACTGAACAGGCTTTTTACCCTAGCTGTAGTGCTCCAGCTTAAAGCTAAGAGGTAGTCAAGATGAGAAATCACACTTCTCTTGCTTTTCCAAGGTTTTACTGGCTCTGATGAGAGCATCTTTATGTTAAAGATGGGAACAGACAGCATTTTCAGAACAGGAGAATGTTCCAGAGAAGGCACTGCAAGAATCTATACTTAGACTTGGTTCTTGGTCCATAGATACCTTCTACTCGAAGCTTTGTTGCACAATGATTCAACCAAAGATATACTGAGGATCATGGTTGTGCCCTGGATTGGGTTGTTGACAACAGAAGACATGAAAATTTGAACCACATAGAGAACAAAACCAGTTACAGATACTGATTTTGTTATGGAAAAAGTTCCAGTCAGGGCAGCCGGTCTGTATGTTTCATTCTGTTACGCTCATTAGTTGCATATACTTCTGAATTCAGCTTGAAACAAACCTCCCTGTGTAAACTAGAGATAAAATCCATCATCTCTCATGACTGATATGGCTGTGGCTAACGTTTCCTGTAGTGAAGATGCATTGCCAGGTGCTGAGGAACAGAAACCTAGTCACACCATACAGTAATCTGAGCAAAATGAAGATCTACTTCTGTAGTAGTTATATATGCTGCTGTTGTCATCTCTTAAATGTAACTTCATTCATAAGTATATTTCAAGTGCATCAGCCAGAAGATATTCTGAAGGATTTGGGAATGACAAATCAGTCAGAAAAACCCACAGCAAATTACCAGCAGTTAGTGTCATGCAAGACCCCAACCTACTTGCAGCAGTCACTAGAAAGCCAAGGCAGCTCTTTCATTTCCTGATCTACACCTGAGCAGTTTTCTTCACTCTTCACAGCTAGAGCTTAATTCTCACAGTATCACAGTATAACTTAGGTTGGAAAGGACCTCGAGGATCATTGAGTCCAACCTATCAACACAGACCCCATGACTAGACCATGGCACCAAGTGCCACGTCCAATCTCCTCTTGAACGCCTCCAGGGATGGTGCCTCAACCACCTCCCTGGGCAACCCGTTCCAATGACAAATGACTCGCTCAGTGAAGAACTTCCTCCTCACCTCAAGTCTAAACCTCCCCTGGCGCAGCTTGAGACTCTTAAGAGTCCCTAAAAGCGACATACTGAGGGCTGAAACTGAGGATGAGGCTGCAAGATGAGTCAGGGTGCAAGATTCTAAAGAATGCAGAATTTTAAGCATTTTGTTTGGGTTTGTGGGGGTTTTTTTGTTGGCTTTTGTTTGTTGTTTTGTTTGGGTTGGGTTTTTTATTGGTTTCGTTGGTTAGTTGTTTTGTGGTTTGGGTGGTTTTTTGGTGGTTTGTTTTTTTTTTTATGTGAGGCCATTGAGACTGTTCTCCCAGGTGGAAAGCAGAGGTTTCACTTTCTGATCCTGAGAAATAACATTACAGGGATGATGCAGTTCACAGTATAACTAAGGTTGGAAGAGACCTTGAGGATCATCAAGTCCAACCTATCAACACAGACCTCATGACTAGACCATGGCACCAAGTGCCACATCCAATCTCCTCTTGAACACCTCCAGGGACAGTGACTCCACCACCTCCCTGGGCAGCCCATTCCAATGACGAACAACTCGCTCGGTGAAGAACTTTCCCCTCACCTCGAGTCTAAACGTCCCCTGGTGCAGCTTGAGACTGTGTCCTCTTGTTCTGGTGCTGGTTGCCTGGGAGAAGAGACCAACTCCCTCCTGGCCACAACCACCCTTCAGGTGGTTGTAGAGGGCAATGAGGTCACCCCTGAGCCTCCTCTTCTCCAGGCTAAACAATCCCATCTCTCTCAGCCTCTCCTCATAGGGCCTGTGCTCAAGGCCTCTCCCCAGCCTTGTTGCCCTTCTCTGGACACATTGAAGTGTCTCAATGTCCTTCTTAAAGTGAGGGGCCCAGAACTGGACACAGTACTCAAGGTGTGGCCTAACCAATGCAGAGTATTCCTGCCCTTGCTTTAAAAGAATCTGTAACTGGAAGGGAAAATTTGGAGAAGTCATTTCAGGAATCTTAATAATTCCATCTGTTCTAAAATATATGTTAAATTATTTGAAATATTATAAATAAAGGATGAAATAGAATAATGTAGTCTTATCACTCAAAAATACTTATAACTATTTGGCATGGTTTCAACAGAACAGAATTGACCTTCATAAAGGTATACGCCCTGTGTTGAGACAGGAGGAGTACTGCCTGGAGCTACAGACTTACCACCAATTATTTTACTTGTGTAGACACGTAGATAAAACTGAATTCATTTGAGACTAAGTTAGGACAACTTCATGGTCGTGGTTTTTTCTGCCAAATCAATTTGCTACGATCCATGTTCACAGAAAGGCAGCGTTAGATGTCTTACATGAGATCAGAGAATAATAGATATGCTGCACATTTGATTGTGTCAGTCTTGGAAAAAGGAGGCAGAGAGCCATTCATTGAATCAAGACAGTAGACTTTGGCACGATCTCTGCCAGAATAAATGTTATCAACACAGCTTAAATACTTTAAATAAATTCTATATGAGGCATAAATAATGGCTGAATTCAATGTAGCAGGCAAGAAAATCAAACCATAGAATTGTTTAGGTTGGAAAAGGCATTTAAAATCATCAAGTCATATCTTGTTCTCAAAACAGAATAGCCTCAGCAAATAATTTGTTTTCTGTAGGAAGTTCACAAAAATGAAAAGAACTGAATCTGATGATTTTCTTTTTGCTCTAGCCCTTAAAAGTTGGGTGGTGTTGTTTTTTTCACTTTATGAAACAGAAATAGTTGAGTCAGAATCTCGTTTTATTTCTGTTGAGATTAACAGCAATAGCATGATTTCCGTAGTAAGGAAGGCAATCCATTTTGCCGCAGCAATGCTGTAAGAACTTATCCATGCTCTCTGACATGTAGATAACATTAGCATTTACTTTTCCTATCTGATAGCCTTGTTTTGGTATGGACTTCTTACTGATTTGGGAGGTTTACTGGTCTGAACTCAAGATCCCTGAAGAGTGACAGCCTAAAACTGTTTCAAATAAGGCTATCTGAAAATAAAGAAGATTATACTGGCTTCAAATTCATCTGCCCAAATGTCCAGGTTACTGCAAATCAATTTTAAATTGTGCAGAAGCATTTAAAACTAAACAAATTGTCATTTTAGTTGAAATTTCTGCAGCTTGCTTTCACTACACTTTAGGCAGTAACTGAAGGCTGGGAGGCAGAATAATATTGATACATATCAGAAAAAAATATTTCCAAGCTACAATTCAGAGGAACAGTTTATGTATGCAAATATCATCATAGTATCATAGTATCAGGCAGGGTTGGAAGGGACCACAAGGATTATCTAGTTCCAACCCCCCTGCCATGGGCAGGGACACCCCACACTACATCAGGCTGGCCAGAGCCTCACCCAGCCTGATCTTAAACACCTCCAGGGATGGCACCCCAACCACCTCCCTGGACAGCCCATTCCAGGGCTTCACCACTCTCATGGTGAAGAACTTCTTCCTCACCTCCAGCCTGAATCTCCCCACCTCCAGCTTCATTCCATTCCCCCTAGTCCTATCACTACCTGAGATCCTGAGAAGTCCCTCCACAGCCTTCTTGTAGTCCCCCTTCAGATACTGGAGGGCCACAATTAGGTCACCTCAGAGCCTTCTCTTCTGCAGACTGAACAGCCCCAGCTCTTTCAGTCTGTCCTCATTTGCTGTGATACTTTGTAGGTGCTCGTGGATATGAATACTCAAACCGTTTTTACAACCTAAAGGCTTTAGCTCTTCAGTGCTACACTTAATTAAGCTCTTCATTCCCATTTAGTTACAGAATTCTGTCCATTCCATCTGTATTACATGTTGCTTCAATTGTGCATGTGCAATCTTGTAATAAAGGAATGTATTTCCTCCTCTGAGGAAATATGTGATCTCTAAGGGGTCATTTACACTTGAAAATTAGCTTGGCACAAATGCACAAGGATATTTCTGTGTGATTTCACTTGTAGATATTGTTACTGCACATTAAAATGGTCTGCTCAAGGGATTATTTATGAATGTTGATCCAGAATTCCTTCTCTGGGGAAAAAAAAAAATAGGTGCAATACCACGTTTGGAAAAGTGGTATTGAGCTTGGACTACATGAGGTCCTCTCCAACCCCTACCACTCTGATTCTTGGAAGTCACAGAATCACAGAATTATTGAGGCTGGAATAGACTTCTGAGATCATCAAGTCCAGCCTATGACTTACACTACCTCATTGACTAGACCATGTCACTAAGTGCCACATCCAGTCTTATCTTAAACACCTCCAGGGACAGTGACTCCACCATCTCCCTGGGCAGTCCATTCTAGTGTCTACTTAGCCTTTCCATGAGGAAGTGCTTCCTAACATCCAACCTAAGCCTCCCCTGGTGCAGCTTCAGGCCATGCTTTCTCATCTTGTCACAAGTTGCCTGGGAGAAGAGCCTGACCCCCACCTTACTATAACTTCCCTTCAAGTAGTTGTAGAGTGTGATAAGGTCTCCCCTAAGTCTGATCTTCTCCAGGCTAAACAACCTCAGCTCCCTCAGCCTATCCTCATAAGACTTTCTCTCCAGTCCCTTCACTGGTCTTACCTCTATCCTCTGATCCTGCTTCATCATCTCAATATCTTTCTTGAAGTGAGGGTCCCAGAACTGTACACAATACTTGAGGTGAGGTCTCACCAGTGCCAGGTACAGGGGCAGAATTACATCCCTAGTCCTGCTGGCCACATTATTCCTGATACAAGCCAAGATATCATTGGCCTTCTGTGCCAGTTGGGTACACTGCTGGCTCATGTTTCAGTTGGCTGTCAACCAGCAGCGCCAGCTCCCTCTCTACCAGGCAGAGAGTCCCCAGTCTATAGCACTGCATGGAGTTATTGTGGCCAAAGTGCAGGACCCTGCACATGGCATTGTTACACCTCATACCATTGGCCTCAGCTCATCGACCCAGCCTGTCCAGGTCTCTCTGAAGTTTCTTCCTACCTTCCAGCACATCTCCACTCCCCCCCCCCCACCTTGGCACCATCTGTGAAGTCCTTCTGGTCTGATTCTGAATTGTCTGCAGACTATGGAGATGTTGTGCAGAATTGCAGACCTGGGACAGTTGTGGAGAAACAAGAATTGGACTGAACATGTTACAAGATCAAAAAGTAACTACTGGTAGTTAAAGATTTACATCTTATTGCATGTCACATGTACCCTTATTTTGCCCATTTCAGGCAGGAACAACAAGAGGAACATTTGTGTGTGTTTGCCTAAAACCAAAAAAACTCTTTGTAGAAATATAAGACCTTGAACAAAAGCTGCCTGGTGAGCTGGCTGCAAATCAAAAGCCAGAAAGCCATTGGTGAAGGCCATGTCACACATAAAGAACACAGTGATATTCAGCTTTGGAAGCTTCCTTGGGCTGTGGAAACAAATTTCATCTAGTCAAAATATCCTCTCAACTAGACAGAGTTCTGCTTTTTTTTGTTGTTGTATCTGAAATGTAAGCATTGATGTAAAAGGGCATCACTGACTAAATGAAGCTGTAAACTTACTTTTCATTAGAAAAATACTGTATTTTCCCAAGGTCTATTGCAATCACATCATTCAACAACACCCTTTAGAAATACCGTCTCCTCTTAAAAGTAAAAATATGCCCAATAATATTCATATGGTCACTGTTGCTTAAGATGCTGCCTGCCCCTACAAAGTACAAACCAGCAGACTCATAAAACTAAGAGTTGTACCATAAATTGACCTTGACCTCTAAAGGTCAAATTCATCATCATCTTAACTTCTCCAGAGAACACCCATCACTTACTGTTTTTCTTGATGAGTGCTTGCAGCAAATCTTTACATCTGAATGTGGTGACTCTAGGATTGCCATGTAGGTAAATACATGCCTGGAATGTCATCTTTACTCTCCATTAAGAAAGAGTTAAACAAAATGTTTGAATAGAAAGTTTAATAACAAAAGACATTTATGATGTTTACTTAAATTTTCTGGACTAGTAAGTCTAAATGACGTGAGTTATTGGATGCTATATCTGGCCAAAAAATCTTTTTGACCAGTCTAAGTTTTACTACATGCTGAGCTGCCAGCATTCCTACTGGGGGGGGGGGGGGGAGGGGGAGTGGAATTGAAAAAGAAAAAAAATCTGTGGTCAAATCTTAGTTTTCTCAGTGAAATCAGGATTCAGACTAGCCATTCATGCCAAAAAGTACCTTTTGAAGTTTACATTAACATGGATATTTATTTATTTTCCTTCTGTAACAATGACAGTGGTTGAGATAAACTGTTTAATTCTAAATAGAAAACACATCTGCTGTTTCTGCATTGTTTGTGGTTGCTGGAGGGGTGACAATTTAAACCAAGTAGCACACATGACATTTTAAGTGAGATGTTGTATGAAGATTTGCAGCTGCTGCACTTTCCTATTCTCCTCTCGCCCGATGGCACTGCTCCATTCCAAGGCCTATAAACCTTTCCATCTCAAACACGACCCTCAAAGGGAAAGTTTCTTCATATCTTTACACATGTGCATGCATATGTGCATCCATGTGATATTTCTGACACCCTTGTTTTCATTTCTTTTGAGCAGAAGATCATTTCATACACTGATTGGGATTTCAGTGGCAAACACAGCCTCAAGACAACCTAATTAAGATGGACTTTGCTAATGGTTAGGCGATGAGCAGGGATCTCGGACCTCCAAAAGCAACCTGCAGCTGAATCCTAAACCACCCGCTTGGGGACCTGGCCTGTTTGAAGTACCCCTGGGCTGCAGTTCATTTGGAGCTAGAGAGCTGTGAGGCCAGCCCCGAGCTAGCCCTCATTCTCTCCTGCAACATCCCTGTTATCTCAAGGCTGATGGACAGCATTAAACAAACAGAAAGTGCTGTGGAATTGGATTAGGTAGTTGGAGGTTAGAAAGACTGGCCCTGCTCCAAAAAAGGAGAGCTGTGAGAGTGAACACACATGAAGTGCCACCTTAGCTCCCCACTAGCATTCCCTCTTGCCTGTGGAGGCTGTAACATGGGGAATTACCCACACCCTGCCCCAGGCAAATGCTGGCTGAGTAACAGACTTCATTTGTGCCCAAGCAACTCACAAGAGAAAGCCCTGTGTGCAAAGGTGGGTGTCTCTGAACAGCACACTGCAGTGCTGACAGCTAAACTAGGGTTAAATTATCTTTTTTTTTTGATCCCTATAGTGGTTTCATCTCAAGGGCACACTGCTCCTTTCATCTTCATCAACTAAATAAATGGGAGTTGCATTTCTAAATCATTTTGATAGTTTGGAAATTTTGCCTGCTCAGTAGGCTGAGACAGTGAAATTCCCTGTCCCATTCACTCCTGTGTTTCGACACTGCTGTAGATTTTACAAAACCCCAGGGTTTGGCAGTGCAGTAGTGCAATCCACTAACCATAAACCAGGGTGGGTTTGACTTCTATTTTATAGCTAAAGCAACTAAAATCTTCTGAGCCATGTGAGGGATCTGAAGGAGGGCTGGGGCACAAGAGCTCCCTGTACTCAGTCACCACTGCATTTCTGTTTTTATCTTCTCATTTCAAAGAGAGGTGTTGGCATTTTACATTGTCATAGCTTCCTAGAGGAGACACTTCCTCTTTCCTTCCTTGAAAACTCCTGCCTTGAATCTGAATGAAAATTTATGACATTTTCTTTGTTGTGAGGCATTGGGTGCCCCTCTGTGTAGTCCCAGCAAAGGAAAACCTTCTCTTTGGGGCTTATAAAATGAACTGAGTAGAGGAAATTACTTCCTTTGGGTGGAACCCGATTACAACAGACTGCGGGAGGTCAGTATCGACCTCCAGATCATCTTCCCCCACAGCCCTCTTTGCCTCATACAAGCTGAACTTTGTCCCATGCTACTAATGTGCCCAGTGCAGTTTTCAGGAATAAAGGATAAACACACTCAGCCAAGTGCAAGCTTAATATAAATGTGCTGCCTCTTCCTCCGGTTACAGTTGTGAGAAATTGTTTGTGTTTTAAGAGGAGAGGGAAATCGGTTCCCAGGTTGGGCTTTGCTACATCCATGCAGGCAGGGAGGAGAGAGGCCACCTCCAGTGCAGGGCGCTCGCATTCGCTCGCCTTCGAGTCGTTAGCGAGCCGCAAGCCAGCAGGGATGTGCAGGCCCCTGTGCTTCCTCAGGGTCAGGGCATGTTTGGGTTTTTTTTTGTAATGATGATCCCCACACAGCAGCCACAGAGGGCACTGCCAAGGTTTTGGGCCAGTTCAGGGAATCAGTGGGCTGCCAAGGAAACCACATAACAACTATTCGGCAGCTGAACTCAAATAATGCCACAGCACTTGGGTGGCCATATTTATAGTGGGCTAGCCAGGAATGTCAGGATTTCAGCATTCACAAAGAATGCACTTCTGGCACAAACTATCTCTGTCATTTCAGCTCCGCTCCTTAGTCTCAAATGATCCATATTGTTAGGAAAGCCTCAGTGTTTGGACTAGCATGCGTTTCCCAACTCCATAGGTTTCTTTCAGGAGTAAGGATATGAGCCCTGCCCAGCCTTCTTTTTCAACAGTTCTGCTTTCCTCTGAGTGAGCAATGGCAAACACAAGATGAGCGAGAGATACATCTGAACTCATGCAATCTGTCACAGCACAGGCTTTTTACCCTTGGATCTATCCCATCTCTGCCTGTACAAGCCATATTTCAAGGCTTTGTCACAGGTCACATCTGCCAGCAATCATGTGGAAGAAACATAGAACAATGTTCATTAGCTCCGCTCTCTTTCTCCAGCAGCCTTCCTGTGCTCTTGACAAAAGTACAAACTCCCATGCCAAAGGCAACCAGCCTAATCCCCACCCCAGAGAAACAACTGGGAAGCTACCATGAATTTCAACAGACTTTGTCCTATAGGATCAGAAACCTGAGAACCCCACTTACACAGTAGGAGGTGAGGAGTCAAGGCACAGACCCAAAGCTCCCCAAAACCTTCAGCCCAACAAGGAGGGTCTGAGCACTGCAGAGGCCAAGGTCACCATGAAAACTGTTTTACCACTCAGAAATGCTTTCTAGGAAGAATAGTAGGAGATTTTATACTTGCTCAGGATTCCTGGGTACCTGGCAGGCTGGGGGAAGCAAATCTTCACTCCCTCCTATGTAACTGCTCCATGCTTCAGGGTCCCAGGCCTTCTTGTCAGTGCAAGAGCAGATTATTTGCATTAGTGCTCCCTGTGGCTCCAAAAGCTCCCAGTAGTATCAGTTTAATTGCATTTCAGCTATACAGCTCATTTACACTTAAGTGCAAAGTCTGTTGTACTTTGAAAGCCTCACATATAGAGCACATGTGCACTCTACCTGCAGAGCAGACATCTCCTGGGAGAAGTCTGCTCTTCTGCATCTGGTTTCTAGACCAGGAAATCACAGGTAGGAATATAGAAGCCCCGACTATAGTTAAAATGGCCAAGTAAAGATACTTCTGTAAATTAAAAGAGGAATGAAGAGTCTTTCAGAAGCAAAGGTAGATGAACATACCCTTTTACATCTTCTAGACTATGGTCTCAGGACTGCCTTTTCAGAATTATTCCACCTATTTGCACTGTCCATATACTAGCAATATGGGACAAAATAACCAAGGAAGATTTGTTTGACAAAAAATAAAAATCCTAAAATCCTGCTCTGAAAGAATGAAAACTTTAATATTGGAGTACCAAAATCATGCACTTCTAAGTTAGAACTAATCTAGTCTCTGCAAGTGAAGCTCTATTATCACAGAATATCAGCTCCATAAAACAGTATCTATGGTCCCTCCCATTATTGAGGAGCATTAATCACATCTAGAGAAATATCTCACTGCAATTTTTTTTCTTGGGATCTTTTCCTATGTATGATCAATGAACCACCAAAACCAGCTGGTGCTGACACAAACATATTTTGAAACCTGGAGGCCTGACACATAAAACATCTCTCATCGACTGAGGCAGTGGGCCAGGTGTTTAAGATACAGGATTTGCCAAAGTGCTTGGAGCTGAAATGGGAGCAAGACCAGTGAAGCATTCAATCTGCTTGCAGTACTTCAGCATCTTTTTTTTATAGGTTTTCTGCTTTTTTGTTCTTTGACTCAGTAAATTCACTGCAGAAGAGAGGCTTGCACAATTTCCATGGAACACCTTCCTCAAAAGATGAAATCACCAGAGCTTATTGAAAGATTCATACTGAGGCATAATTTTCTCTTGAGATGTTCCATAAATACACCATGAACAGGAAATAATGGACACAAATAATATACAAACAATGAAAAAAACCACCTTTAAAATCCCAGCAATGTGAAACAGATCCCAGCTCTGTTCAAGTCAGTGCAAAGTGTGCCAGACAGATTTCACCTCTTCCATGAGGTGTCTGCAAAAGACTTGAAGAATTATAAATGGGAAATGTCTGTACTGCTTGGTGTCATTTTTACTGGTGTTATTCTGGAAACAGGGCAAGGACAGGAAAGCTGATTGACTCAAGCTATGCTCAGTAAGAGCCAGGGTAGGTGTGCTCAGCAGTAACAGTCCCAAGTCAGTCAACCACCAATTTGTAATTTGTGCTGATTGCCTCTTTGAGGTCACTTCCAAACAGTAACAGCATAGACAAAGAGCTGGTATGCAGATGTTAAAAAGAAGGACAGTAGCACACTACATACCTCAGGAAGTCCCTTAGAAATCTATTCCCCAGAGCATTCAGTGGCTGTGGACCCCCTCCCACCCCCAAAGGCTTCTTCACTTGTGCAACTTCAAGTTACTCTAAACAAAGCTGTACCATGTGGTCTGCAAAGCTGGAAAATTTTGTAACATCCAAACTGCTATTAAATCTCTGACAATAATTAGATTAAAATCCCTTTGAGGGATGGATAATCTCCTGCTGTATTTACCTGGTGCCTAGGAAAACTTGGGAGCAGAGAAAAGATTGAGGCTATGACGACTTCCCAGGGTCTATTTCAGTGAGAATTTCTGTTTCTATTTCTGTTGGTCCTACATCTGAGGAGGGTGACTCAAGATTATGTTGGGGGGAAATAAAGTGGGGGAAAAAAAAAAAAGCCTAGAAGCAGAACTGGTTATCCATGATCTTTTTCCATATATAGGTAGAATCCTAGTATGACCTAAATTTTACAAACTCCTCTGAGCAAAGAGGTATCAAGCAGTGTGATTGAATAATGCCAGGATTAGTCACAGGAGCTGCTTCTGCATGCTGCTTTTCTTTTCCCAGGGTCTTATAAATTTGAGACTAAGCCAAAAGTAGCTATTACCTCTTTGCACTGGAACTACAGTGCTCCTGAAAGCAGAAAAAGCCTGGGACTTTCTTTGTGCTGCTGCTCTGTTGTAAGCAGATTTCGTGCTTGACTGCAATCAATGTCCTGAGTAACTTGTCCAGAACCCAAAAAACCTTCATCTTTCACACTCAGCCTCCCTGGTTTGGTATTGTGAATGTGGATTGCTGCTTTATGTTACAGAGAGTGGAAAGAGTGGAATCCATCTTTGCAGACTCCTATGTGATTCCTGCTTATGACAATTTCACAAGGAGAGCCTGCTGAAAGGATGAAGCAGTCATTTTCAGCCCCAAATAAATAGGAGCTCAGGGAAGGGCTCCCTAGTCTTCAACCTTTCACATTGATACAGAGGGCTTCAAGAATTACTCCAATAAATCTGAATACTTGTAATCTCTCCTCACCCTAGCATCCCTTTTAGACCATATCTTCTGTGCCAGCAGTGTGGAAACCTACTCCTCAAAGTCACACCAGTTGATCTAGCGATTTCTTAATTGTTGCAGAAGTGGTAATCCCTTCTCTTGCAGATGGTGAAATGTCTGAGTAGTATTATGTGATTGAGAGGATTACAGCAACCAAGAAACTTGTAAGCCTCAGATTTTTCTAATGCCCTTCGGTTTTATCTACATTTGCCTATATCCATTTCAGATGATAGTATGTTTGTAGGCTTCGCTGGATGAATTATTCGGGTGGAATTCATGGACAGTACTGTTTGTTCAGGTTATTCCCAACCCTGTCCACTTTTCCTTTGTTCTGAGTTTTTACATGGTACATCACACAACAGAGAATGTAGAGTCAGTGAGACTCAAAAGGTGTATGCAATTATTTGGATATTATTTGCATAGAGGTGTTTATGCAATTAGATAGACAAATGCTCCTGGATCTAAACAATAACAAGATGATTAAAGAGGAGACAAGATTCCCAACAATGGAGTTATCTTCAAACACTGCCATAACTTCTATTCACAGGTTCTATTTACAGGTTCTATTATTTGGTTGTGGATATTACATTCCACATACAAAGGCAGTTAAATGATTGAAGCACAGATCTAACATTTCCAATACAGCAATTCAAATTGGAAATACAGGTGCTGTGATCTGTGGTTTCCCCACAAATGGGATTTTGTGGCAGATTGTCTGGCTCCTCATGACTTGCTCCTCTGTCTGGTATCTTCCCAGATGCTATGGCTATGATTCAAGCAGTCCTTGGTTCAGAGAGGGCTAAGGGCCTCTCTCTTGCCATGCCCAGTTGTGGTCTGGAGCTTGCCTTTGGCTCGGAGAGGTCTAGGGGCCTCTCTCTTGTGTGCTCCATTGTTAGACTGTAGCCTCTTCCAGGGTTCAATTCTCTTGGAGCTTTTCCCCTTTCTGCCTTGGTCCACGTGCACGGGTGAAGTTGTTGCTTGTTAGGACAAGCTCTTCAGCTGCTAAGATGTTGAGTTGCTGGAATGTGTCCAGAGAAGGGCAACAAAGATGGTGAGGGATTTGGAGCATAAGCCCTATGAGGAGAGGCTGAGGGAGCTGGGGTTGCTTAGCCTGGAGAAGAGGAGGCTCAGGGGAGACCTTATTGCTGTCTACAACTACCTGAAAGGAGGTTACAGCCAGGTGGAGGTTGGTCTCTTCTCCCAGGAAATCAACACCAGAACAAGAGGACACAGTCTCAATCTGTGCCAGGGAAGGTTTAGGCTGGAGATGAGGAAGAAGTTCTTCATTGAAAGAGTGATTGCCCGTTGGAATGAGCTGCCCGGGGAGGTGATGGAGTCACCATCACTGGAGGTGTTTAAGAAGAGACTGGGTGAGACACTTGGTGCCATGGTTTAGTTGCTTAGATAGTGTTGGTTGATGGGTTGGACTCGATGATCTTGAAGGTCTCGTCCAACCTGGTTAATTCTATTCTATTCTATTCTATTCTATTCTATTCTATTCTATTCTATTCTATTCTATTCTGGCAGCATTTGGCTCTTGTCTCTTTGTGTTAAGAACGAGGCCTAGGTATAGCTGGTCTGATGGTGCCAGCCCTTCAACTTCTACTGAGGCAGCATTTGGCTCTAGTTGCTTGCTGGGTGAGAACAGGGCAAGTTGCCTAATTTCTTGTTTGGTTTAAATAGTGTCCCAAGACAATTAATGCCCTTTGGTAACACAGAACTCTGATGACTGGACCTATAGGATGGGGCATATCCACACATGGCCAGGGACACACACACTTCACAGCTGTGTTACAAAGTTAATCACATGTGCTATGCATTTGCCTTGACCATCTGGACCCCAGGAACTGTCCGGGTTAGCACATTCACAGGTGCTTAGCCCATTGTCTGGGCTAGAGCACATTTGGCGTGTGACCCTTCAGGACAAGTGCGTCCACAAGAGGGTCACAAAGATGACCATCAAACTGGAGCACCTCCCTGATGAGGACAGGCTGAGAGCGTTGGGGCTGCTAAGCCTGGAAAAGAGAAGGCTCCAGGAAAAGTTTATAGTGGCCACCAGTAGCTAAAGAGAGCCTGCAAGAAAGATGAAGAGGGCCTTTTTACCAGGGAGTGCAGTAATAGGCTGAGAGGTAATGGTTTTAAACTGAAAGAGGGTAGATTTAGATTAGATATCAGGAAGAAAAGACTTCATTAGAGAGTGCTAAAACTCTGGAACAGCTTGCCCAGAGAAGCTGTGGATACCCCCACCCCAGAAGTATTAAAATCCAGGTTAGATGGGGCTTTGAGCAACCTGATACAGTGGAAGATGTCCTTGCCCATGGCAGGAGAGTTGGAATCAGATGATCTTTGAAATCCTTTCAAACTCAAACCATTCTATGAAAACCAAGAAAATTCTTTTGCACCAAGGTATTTTCTCTGTTAAATACAGTCACTTTAGTCCACAATATACTTTTCCATGGAAGACATTTGCTCTTAGATAAACGCAACTGCCAGAGAGAACCAATGATACATGAAGGTCCAGGAGAAGACTTTAAATCCTAACAGAACATGCCCAGGAAATACCAATCAGTTCATACACTAACTGATCATCTACACCCTTAAAAACTCAAGCTAACAGCTGTGCACTGTCTCTTCTTCCAGAAATGAGTCCAGCTCCCTTTTGACCTGGTGTACACAATTCATTTCTATTGTAGATTTTGGCAGTTTACTTCATACTTTTAATTATACCCTCTGAGCAATGAAAGTCATCCCGAATAGTTTACAGCCCGTGCCTCATCTGCAAGCTGTAACCTCTTTCTTTGGAATTAGCAACAAGTCACACAACTTTTTATTTGAAACAATCCATTCCTTTTCTGGTGTATACTGTACTGTATTTCCTGCAAATTCCTATCCTTTCCAGCTGCAGTAGAACTTCATTCTCCATTGACTTGAACCCAAAGAAGTCATTTACTCCATGGTTCCTAGATTTTTAAGGGCTGAAAAAGTAATTGCATTGTCTAGCCTAACCTTCTGTAAAATTAAGGCCATAAAATTCAATTTAAGTATTACTATGTGAAGACTAATACATTGCACTGACCAGAATGTATATTCTTCTAATGCATATTATTCTATTTTTAATGACATTTAATATGAAATAGATAGGTCATGATTGCATTCTTCAGTTTCATATTCCTTACACATGCCTGTAAAAGCCTCCACAAGGTATTAGGCAATGAAGAATCACAGTATCACAGTATCGCTAAGGTTGGAAATGACCTCGAGGATCATCAAGTGCAACCTGTCACCACAGACCTCATGATTAGACCATGGCACCAAGTGGCACATCCAATCTCCTTTTGAACACCTTGAGGGACGGTGAATCCACCACCTCCCTGGGCAGCACATTCCAATGATGAATGACTCTCTCGGTGAAGAACTTTCTCCTCATCTCGAGCCTAAACTTCCCCTGGTGCAGCTTGAGACTGTGTCCCCTTGTTCTGGTGCTGGTTGCCTGGGAGAAGAGGCCAACCCCTTCCTGGCTACAACCTCCCTTCAGGTAGTTGTAGAGGGCAATGAGGTCACCCCTGAGCCTCCTCTTCTCCAGGCTAAACAATCCCAGCTCCCTCAGCCTCTCCTCACAGGGCTTGTGCTCAAGGCCTCTCCCCAGCCTTGTTGCCCTTCTCTGGACACATTCAAGTGTCTCGATGTCCTTCTTAAACTGAGGGGCCCAGAACTGGACACAGTACTCAAGGTGTGGCCTAACCAGTGCAGAGTACAGGGGCACTATGACTTCCCTGCTCCTGCTGGCCACACTATTCCTAATGCAGGCCAGGGTGCCATTGGCCTTCTTGGCCACCTGGGCACACTGCTGGCTTATGTTTATGCAGCTGTCAATCAGCACCCCCAGCTCCCTCTCTGTTTGGGAGCTCTCCAGCCGCTCTGACCCCAGCCTGTAGGTCTGCATGGGGTTGCCGTGGCCAAAGTGCAGCACCCGGCACTTAGTCTTGTTGAATGCCATCCCATTGGAGTCTGCCCATCTGTCCTGTCGGTCGAGGTCCCTCTGCAGAGCCTTTCTACCCTCTAACTGACTGACATTTGCTCCTAACTTTGTGTCATCTGCAAACTTGCTGATGACTGACTCAATCCCCTCATCCAGATCATCAATGAAGATGTTAAAGAGGATGGGCCCCAGCAGTGATCCCTTGGGGACGCCACTGGTGACTGGCTGCCAGCTGGATGTGGCACCATTCACTACCACTCTCTGAGCTCAGCCCTCCAGACAGTTCCTAACCCAGCATAGAGTGCTGCGGTCCAAGCCACAAACTGACAGCTTAGAGAGCAGTTTGCTGTGGGGGATGGTATCAAAGGCCTTGCTGAAGTCCATCATACCAAAGAATCATACCAAAATGAACAAATGACTGCAGTCTTTCCTGATCAGCTTTCATTTATCCCTATGCACGATGATTTAATTATCTCTCAGTTTAGGTTTCCGTGATATTTTACCACAATGTATATGTAATTTATAGAACAGCAAATGAAATAGTTATATGATGGGTATCATTATCATACCGTCTACAGAGCTTGGAAGGGACCTTGCTAAACTTTGTTTTCAATTAAAAAAAAAAAAAAAGTTTTCAGATGGAGATTATTTTTCTGAGTCTCTTGTTAAACAAATTGCTGTTCATTGATGGAAATATTTTGCCTTCAGATGGCAGAAAGTATCTGAAAAGATTCATTTTTGGGAGGGTGAAAAAATTTGATATTTTGTTCAAATGTGGGGGAAAAGATATAGTAGAATTGCTTCTGAGCATTCTCACATCTCTCATCCAAGACCTTGCACTCCGAACAGCGTCTGCAATGGCGGCAGCTTCGGACTTTTGAGCTGACATAACAGACATTGTGAGAAAATTCAGAGGGGCTTTTGGAGATACCAGTGTGAGATATATTTTCCTAAAAATACATAGAGAGTGCAAGTTGAAGATAGAATTGAAGTACAAGAATAATCACTCACTGTCCTGTATTTAGATTGCAGTTCTCAGAGGACACAGTCTGAAGCTGCGCCAGGGGAAGTTTAGGCTTGGGGTGAGGAGAAAGTTCTTCACTGAGAGTCGTTTGCTATTGGAATGAGCTGCCCAGGGAAGTGGTGGAGTCACCATCCATGGAGTTGTTCAAGAGGGGATTGGAAGTGGCACTTGGTGCCATGGTTTAGTCATGAGGTCTGTGGTGACAGGTTGTACTTGATGATCTTTCAGGTCTCTTCCAACCTTGGTGATTCGGTGATTCTGTGAAGTATCCAAATTGAGTGAGAGAAACAAGTGAGAGGAAAAGAGTCAAAAGCAGGTTCTTCTAGAACATGGCATTATTGCAATATTCCTCTATCACCTACTTCCAGGTTATATGTCCTACTTTTCCCTAAAATATGAATGCTTACATATCTTTTGAAATCTGATTTTTAAAGCCACTTTCCATTTAAATACTTATCAATGCTTGAGAAAGATGTCCTAACCAGCTGGAACTTTGGAGATTGTCTCCAGCACAGTTTAATAAACAGAACCACAGCAGAAAACGCTGCTTAAATCTGTAGGAGAAATAAATGCACTACTCTAGCTGAGGGACCCAGAGGGCTAATCAGTATGATCAAATGAGCCTATTGCACAATCTATTTCTATGTCTGTAAGACATGCTTGTCCTAATTTATTTAGCATTTTGGCATTGATAGAGGAATAAAAAAGACTTCAGAATTCTCTGTCTAAAGCTGTAGAGATCTGACACAGGAGTGGCTTAGTCATGCAACATTACAACATTTTCTTCCCTGGAGGAAACATCAAATGCAGCATAATCCCATATAAAGATTATGTAGAATAATCGTTTGCAATCCTGTTATTTTTCTTCTTCTTTTCTAGCCCTAGCATGAACTAAGATGAAAATCATTATCATATGATTAAAAGAAGAATCTAAAGAATCATACCATATTAAATTATTATAGGCTGACTCTTGCCCTCTACCCTACGTGTTGTAAGCTCTGTTATGCAACTGATGTAGCGACATAAATAGGATATAGGCCCTCTTTATCTCTTTGGAAGCAGCTATAGTATATGCAAAATATTTTTGGTATGTGTGTTACTTTATCTTCATTATGAAAACAACTTGGATATGGGCTCTGGGGGAAATTTATAGTCTCTCCATGACACAATTAAAATACAAATGTCTCATTAGAGACTGCCAGTGTAGCTAAGATAATGACTCTAAAGCATTGATGACAAAGCTCATTTCCAGTCTGTTTTTCTTTTGAACTTGTTGAACTTGAGGATTGCACTAACTTTAATGAATACGTTTTTAAGGGGCACTGTCCTTTAGGGCATAGCATAAATATTGGTGTGCTTGAAGGAAAAGTTGAGAGTCCGGAGAGGAGAATAAGGAGAGAGGCTTCAGAAGGGAAGCATAAAACCTACAAGCTAAGTCCAGATATGAAAACGTGATCAAGAGAGAGAAGTCCTGAATATACAGAGAGATCATTGCAAACTACAATTGAACCACTGTTTCAGATGATGAAACAAATGCACCGTGAGAATGTATTTACTGTGATTCACTTCACAAAGGAAGTTTGACACAAGTTATTTTTGATACTGACCAAGATTTATAAAGTAACCTCTTTGGTGAGCACTTTCTTATACTTTGGCTTTTTGCCTTTGTCTCTAGTACCACACTTGATTACTGAAAAAGTAAATATTAATGAATTGGAAGTTAACTCTTTCCCCTCGGCTCTGACATCATATAACAAGTCTCAATAGCTAACTGAATAGACTCAGATTACTTGTTTGTCTCTAGGGTTTTTAGTTCCTACAACATACCACAGAACCATATTATTCTGTATTCATGAGTTCCAGGAAATTAATAAATCAGATCAACACATCCTTTGTATGAAAACTCAAGAAAGAATTTCTGGTCCTCTTCATCCTTTTTCTACAAAAAGTGATGTCTTGTTTGTATAGAGTGAGCTACTGTTTAACATTATGCAGAGGTGACCTACTTAGATTTAGTTCTCTTCAATGACTGCTCTGGTGAAGGAAGACACTGGTCTACCTTCTGTAGTTTACCTGGCAAATGGAAGAGGATCTTTGTACTTTAACAGTTCTGCTTCCTTCCTCCTCACACTGAAGACTTGAGCCCAGTAGCAGTGCATTAGTGTTAATTTCCAGAAACAAATGTAGCAGTCAACAAGCATGTAAAAGAACCTTCTCCCTCAGCCTTTGAAACTTTATTTTGGAACATTATCCCCCTTAATTTTTCTCATGGTCTCATGAGGTCAAAACAGAAGAGTGTTTGGCTCTTTTCCTGCTTCTGACTTTCTCTCTTAAACTTGACGATACCGTGCACACTACCCCCAATCTTTGTCATTATTCAAACTGTGATAAATGCACATGAGGAACACTACATGTTAAAAAGCCCCAACAGGCCACATACAACTGTTAAGGTTATGATGTCTCAATTTTATTTGAAATTTTCCCTGAGTTCAGACCTCTTCAGAACTCAAGGGCTGGAAATTTTAGCAAAATTTCCTGCTGTTAACTCCAGGTATCAGTTACTATCTTAAGAAGGATTAAGTATAGATGTGAAAGTACAGGCACTGTTTTTTTGCAGTGGCTTATGACCTCTATTTTTCATCCATCCCTCCTGTTTCCTGGAACACAACAGGACACAAATGTTCATTCAATGTGCCAGGAGAGAGCGTCAGCATTGCTTAAACCTATCCAGAGTGCACAGATATGAAAATAGAAACTCAGAATACAGATATGTGTGAGTGAGGAAATGATTCATGAATAGCTAATGGGCAGCACTCCACTATCCAGTAACTGTTCATTTCTGGTGCAGTCAAGCCCATCTTGCTGTGGAGAAGAGCTGGCACATGTGAGCATTAAAACCTCAGAAATCATCAGGCAAATGGAATGAAATGAAGATAGTCCAGTCTCAGGGTTCTCTGTGAGTCTGATGCACAAATGCCAGAATTCAGCAGTACTTTATCATTATCTCTTAGCAAAAAGATAGTTTTTCCTCCTCTCCCCTACATTTGTTAATGCCAAGGGAGGTTGCGTGAGCTACATCAGATTGTGACTAGCAGATAGACAAGTAGGCTTTATTAAGGAAGCAACAAATGTTTAATAGTGCTAAATAGATCAAAAAGGCATTTAAAATATCCCTTTGGATGCTATGGTCTTTTGGATGCTTCAGAGCATCTAAACATCTCAGTATCTAACGGTTCCTTCTTGGACATTTAACATTAAGGGTAGGCTTTCAAGAGTACCAAGCTCCACAGCCTGATCACTGTGATTAGGAGACCATCCCAACTGGGAATGGGGCTCTTATTATTTAGCCATGTATTTATTTGCAAGTTCAATCTTGAAATCTCAGGGAATTTTATTTTTTTCTTTGAATTAAAAAAAAACAACCCACTGTGTTTCCTGGAAGTCTGGCATATCCTGAATTACAATAGCAGATAGCTAATGTCCTTGTAAATCAGACCTTTCCCTGTAAAGTAAAACTAGATGAGGTGAGATTTATCTGTACAACCCATGGTAGGCTGATTACCTGAATATTGCATTTAAATATTCAGATACATGCAACCCCACCCCCACCCACCCCCCATCATTTAAGTAAAGGAAAGATTTATACAGCTATAAGTGAAACCATTCCTCTGCAATGAATATGATCCTAAAGTTTAGAAATCCTCAGACTATTCTCTAAACAAAGATGTGGGAAACTATTTCTGTTTATATTAAATATTCCCATGTGGATCTTTTGGTCCTTGTGGAATATGAATGGCAATCTCTTGTAAAATCCCTTCTGGAGCTGTCAACACTTTTTATATGAGGCATCCCAGATACAGAGAGCACTGGAGCATGCATGTGGGTGGGACATACCTGTTTGCTTAGGAATTGTTCACCCCTCTGGTGGCAGACAGGTTTTCTGAGGCTACCCAGATAGCAGAGTAAAGCCACTAAAGTGATTTTTTAAAAGGGGAGGACATGATGCACCCTTCCTTATTACCCACTCTGAAACTGGATCCTCAGAAGAATTACTGCTGATTTAGAGCAGAGGAATTTGCGACTAAAATGATAGTCTTGTGCCACAAAGAACTCCCAGTTCTCACAAATCCCATATCCTGCAGTCAATACACAATCTTACCAGGCCCCACCTTGAACTTTCCTGTTTTTATCTGATGTCTTCATGGAAACCTGACCCAGAAATCACCTTCTGCTTTGAAGCCTAAATTAATTCCTGGACTGTTAATAACCATTTCTCTTTGTGACAATATTTCCCATGTGTTTAAACTTCTTCTCTTCCTAGTATTTCTTCCTCTCTTCCTCCTTAGCATATTTGTGGAAAGTAACCTTGTCCTCCCTCAAGTTTCATTGTATTGCTGAAATGTATCAAGCTATTTGGGTCTCTTTTTTTTTTAAGGCAGGATCCCCAGTGGGCCCTTTTGGTAGGTTTGTTCAATGAGCTCTTAATCCATGAAGTCTTCCATTCTCTTATCACCTGTGTATGAGTCTGGTCACAGATAGTCAAAAACAGATGGGTTCAAAGTATATCAGAGGGTTTCCTGCCACTACCTTGGAGAAGGCCTGTCCCTACCAGAAACACTTCAACCACTAAACTGCAAGCTTGCATTCTCATGGTCAAGACCCCACTATAATTTCCACAGTACTTTTTTTTTCCCTCATTCTTCTATTATTTCCAGATGATGAGATCTGACTTTACTGCTTATAGCACTTATACAATTAAGTGAGATGTGAATCAGGGCCAGGTTGTTTGCCAAAAAACAAGTTAAACCCAAACACTTCACCTCGCTGTTTATTTTCACACTCCTCTTGAAGAAATACGTGAGTCAGCTACACCAAATTTTAACTTCAGGATGCCTTGGAAAGGCTCATGCTCAAGCTACCTTGTTTATACCTTGCTGAATTATTTCTCCAGAAGGATTTGTAGCCCAAAGTGTACTTACCAGGGAGAATGAAAGCAAAGCCTGAGATTAAAAGTTCTCTGTTGTTTCTGTATATGGAGAAAAAAAGCAGTAATCCTAGTCTACATATCTAGTTTCTATAACTGACATATTAGCTTTATTTTACAGCTACATAAAGAAAAGCTATTATAGAGTCATAGAGTCATAGAATTGCTTCAGTTGGAAAAGACCTTTAAGATCATAAAGTCCAACCATCAGCTAACTCTAGCAAGGCTGTTCCTAAACCATGTCTCTCAGCACATCTCTGCCTCTTTTAAAAACCTTCAGGGATGGGGATTCAGCCCCTCCTTAGGGAGCCTGTTCCAGTGTCTAAGAACCCTTTAAGTGAAGAATTTTCTTCTAATATCCAACCTAAATCTCCCTTGGTGCAACTTGAGGTCCATGTCCTATAACTTGTTACCTTGGAGAAATGACCAACCCTCACCTCACTACAAGCTTTTTTTACAGTTAGTTTAAGAGAGTTAAAAGTTGTCCCCTCAACTTCCTTTTTTTCCAGACTAAACTACCTCATTTCCCTCAACTGCTCCACATGAGACCTATTCTCCATACCCTTGACCAGATTTGTGGCCCTTCTCCGGACCCACTCCAGCATCTTCATGTCTGTCTTGTAGTGAGGGTCCCAAAACTCAACCTAGCGCTCAAGCTGTGGCCTCATCAGGGCTGAGAACAGGGAGGTGATTGCTACCCTGGTTCTGCTGGTCACACTACTGATGACGTCCCCCTTTTCTTGGTCACTTTTGAAAGTACCCCAAATCCCTCGGCAAATACTTTGGGGGAAAAACAAACAAACAAACAAACAAAGCACCCCAAACAAACAAGAAAACCCAAACCAAACCAAGCAAAACAAAACCCAAACCCAAACAAACAAACCCCCCACCATTATTTTATAAAGCTACTGTTTATACCTTGAAATCAATGGCAAAATTGTCCCTGAGTTCAATGGACCAGAATTTCTTCCACTGAATCAGGTTTATGACTTTACTGTTGCAAGTTATATAGCAGGGTAACTTTACTGAACTCACTGTAATTCCCTTGGTGCAAAAGCAGAGAATCATAATGATTTTCTACTGGAATAAAAGGATTACAGCTGAGGGATAACTGTTCTGGTAAACATCAATTAACTAAGATGTTCTCAGCTGGCTTGTTAGACAGTTGCATGCTGCTATAAAAGCCAAATATGAAAATGTTTCATAGATTCATGCCATTTTATGAGATGAGAATCTTGCATAGACAAAACAGGGAAACTGCAAAGACTTTCATCACTGCTAAATGAGTTTATCTTTAAAAAGAACTCAACAAAGTTTTACACCAAGAGCCAAATTCTACCCCTTGATATACACAAGAAAATTCCATTAAAGTAGCTGAAACTTCATTTTCATACTTGTGGGAATGATTTGGCTCTTTAGAGGCAATTCTATGAGCATTCACTGCTGAAGAATTTCACAATATAAATGCTTTTATTTTTTTTTCTTCCCCCAAAACTGTTGATTTGTCAAAACTAAACATTTCTGTGCAAATATATAGAGCGTGTTTGACAATAATCACATTTGTGGTCAAGGAAGAAAAGAAAGCAAATGTCCACAGCACAGCCAACAAGAAGTTATGACAAACTGAGGAGTAGTGTTCATATTTATGCTTTCCCAAATATAGTCCTTTCTCTCCCAGTCCATGATGAATTCCTTGCCTGGAATAAGCCGTCATCAGTCTCCCTCACTGGAGCTATTTCACACAATTCTATAAATTCAGTATTAATTGGGCAAAAAGACTGCCTAATCATCACTTCCCCATCTGGTAGCTCAGTGTTCCTATCAAGAAAAGTGATTACTTGAACTCTTCTTTCCTTCCAGGGGACTGTCCTCGTAACAGACGCTGTTATTCTTGATTGAACAAGGCACTGGTTTATCCAGTGCCTGACATGAAATTAGTGGGTAAACTTCTGACTCATCAGAAATGATCATGATATGGGATATTTGTTTTCTTGTAAATTGCACTCACCCCCATAAAAATTCTGGTGAAATAGCACTTAGCTTTGGTTTTACCTTGAAACTGCACATTTTTCTCTATAGCAATAGCTTTAGATTTGCTTTCCATCTCTACTATTTCAGAAGTAGAACTGATACATCATTAAGCACTCCATTTTTGAGGTACTTGTGAGTACAAACTAAGCAACAATCTACTTTGTGCATACAGGGAAGACCAACAGCAGGATACTGAAGCAGATGACAACTTAGATGGGGGAAGTTATCACTAACAGTGCATGTCATGGATGATTTATCTGGCTAGCCTTTGGAAGGCACTATGATAGATTATCCCAGAATCACAGAACATTAAGGGTTGGAAGGGACCTTCAGAGATCACT